>NC_044904.1:927973-1135556 GCF_001633185.2 Quercus lobata | reverse complement strand
TAGGGCCTTACATCCGAAAAACAAACAAATACAAAAAACAAATCTCATAAACTTTGGACAGAACCAAGGTCTTGCATGGTCCTCGGACTCAAACCTATGGGGAAACCAAGTACAAGAGATCAATATCAAAAGTTTTGGACAGAACCAAGGCCTTGCATGGTCCACGGACTCAAGCCTGTGGGGAAACCAAATACAAAAAACAAATCTCATAAACTTTGGACAGAACCAAGGTCTTGCATGGTCCTCGGACTCAAACCTATGGGGAAACCAAGTACAAGAGATCAATATCAAAAGTTTTGGACAGAACCAAGGCCTTGCATGGTCCACGGACTCAAGCCTGTGGGGAAACCAAATACAAAAAACAAATATCATAAACTTTGGACAGAACCAAGGTCTTGCATGGTCCTCGGACTCAAACCTATGGGGAAACCAAGTACAAGAGATCAATATCAAAAGTTTTGGACAGAACCAAGGCCTTGCATGGTCCACGGACTCAAGCCTGTGGGGAAACCAAATACAAAAAAACAAATCTCATAAGCTTTGGACAGAACCAAGGTCTTGCATGGTCCTCGGACTCAAACCTATGGGGAAACCAAGTACAAGAGATCAATATCAAAGTTTTGGACAGAACCAAGGCCTTGCATGGTCCACGGACTCAAGCCTGTGGGGAAACCAAATACAAAAAACAAATCTCATAAACTTTGGACAGAACCAAGGTCTTGCATGGTCCTCGGACTCAAACCTATGGGGAAACCAAGTACAAGAGATCAATATCAAAAGTTTTGGACAGAACCAAGGCCTTGCATGGTCCACGGACTCAAGCCTGTGGGGAAACCAAATACAAAAAACAAATCTCGTAAACTTGGACAGAACCAAGGTCTTGCATGGTCCTCGGATCAAACCTATGGGGAACCAAAGTACAAGAGATCAATATCAAAAGTTTTGGACAGAACCCAAGGCCTTGCATGGTCCACGGACTCAAGCCTGTGGGAAACCAAATACAAAAAACAAATCTCATAAACTTTGACAGAACCAAGGTCTTGCTGGTCCTCGGACTCAAACCTATGGGAAACCAAGTACAAAGAGATCAATATCAAAAGTTTTGGACAGAACAAGGCCTTGCAAGGACAGAACCAAGTCTTGCATGGTCCTCGGACTCAAACCTATGGGGAAACCAAGTACAAGAGATCAATATCAAAAGTTTGGACAGAACCAGGCCTTGCATGGTCCACGGACTCAAGCCTGTGGGGAAACCAAATACAAAAAACAAATCTCATAAACTTTGGACAGAACCAAGGTCTTGCATGGTCCTCGGACTCAAACCTATGGGGAAACCAAGTACAAGAGATCAATATCAAAAGTTTTGGACAGAACCAAGGCCTTGCATGGTCCACGGACTCAAGCCTGTGGGGAAACCAAACACGAAAAACAAATCTCATAAACTTTGGACAGAACCAAGGTCTTGCATGGTCCTCGGACTCAAACCTATGGGGAAACCAAGTACAAGAGATCAATATCAAAAGTTTTGGACAGAACCAAGGCCTTGCATGGTCCACGGACTCAAGCCTGTGGGGAAACCAAATACGAAAAACAAATCTCATAAACTTTGGACAGAACCAAGGTCTTGCATGGTCCTCGGACTCAAACCTATGGGGAAACCAAGTACAAGAGATCAATATCAAAAGTTTTGGACAGAACCAAGGCCTTGCATGGTCCACGGACTCAAGCCTGTGGGGAAACCAAACACGAAAAACAAATCTCATAAACTCTGGACAGAACCAAGGTCTTGCATGGTCCTCGGACTCAAACCTATGGGGAAACCAAGTGCAAGAGATAAATATCACGAGTTGTGGACAGAACCAAGGTCTTGTATGGTCTTCGGACTCAAACCTATGGGAAAACCAACTACTCGTAAGGAAAAACTACATTACGTAGAATTTGGATTCATCTGAGGAAAGCTCTCCACTCGCCATTGGGTCAGTTCCCAAATTGCGGGGATTCGCAAGTCTGCTCTTATATCTGCAGCACCAAGGGAATCGACGCGACGTAGGGCAATACGTCCTCTGAGAAACGATTTGAGTTCTTTACCCTCCGTCAACTCCTCGGACGGTACTCATATTTATCACAGAATATTCAATTGTTATCTTTGCTAGTTTCCTGAGTTAAACTTGCTATGAATTATTGCCGTAATGTTTGGTAGTGTTGGTACATTAGAATTGATTGGATTATGTTTCAAAACTTCCTGCTCTAAGTATCATTGAAGAAACAAACACAGGGAGCACACCCTTCCACAAAATAATGTTGCCAAAAGAGCAGTATTCAAAATAAGTAGGCAAAATTTCCTTTTTTATTAAAACAAAGAAACAGTACAGCATACAACAGAAACTGAAATCAACTTGTGATAAAACTTGCTACATGATAGAAAGGAAAGTTGCAAGAAAGCAAGAGAAGGCCGAGGAGGTAGCACAGACGAGAGGTTGGCTACTGCCTCAAGACCTCGTTTCATCCTCTACGCTTTCACGTGCCCGAAACTCAGGCAGCAAAAGAACCTGACCTCAGGCTAACACCATCTACAAAGAAGGTGCAGGGAGCCGGAAGTTGGGGAGCCCCCGCAGAAATTTGCCGGCTACAAGGTAGACAGTGCTGATGGTGGAAATTCCTTCTTCGGACATACCAAAAATCTGGCATGACCAGAACCTGCTTCGGATTTTGACTAAAAGCGTGGGAAACACCCTCTCCCCTCTGTCATAAGGGAATATCTCTTTGAATCTACGCCTTCGTTGCCCGTATATCACTCTTCTGAGCCTTAGGAGAACGTGGCGCCTTTGCGGCGGAGAGAGTTTTTCTTCCCCGACCCTCGTCTCAAACATGACTTACTGCGGAAGGGAGCTGAAGGAGGAGACTAAGGAGCTGGTGCCTAGGCAAAGAAACTTGCTCTCTTATTTATTTGAGGAGATAGGGTGGTGGCATTTAATTAGCGCAGCTTCCCAAGGAACGCTACAGACAAAACGTCTCCAGCTCGACTTCCAACAAACCTCTGCAACGACAAGACTAAAGGAGCCTCGTGGAGGTGCACCTCGAACATCGGGACACCCAAAAGTGCCGCGTGGCCAAAGACTATGGAAATATCTCCTGATCTGTGGGCCTAGAAAATTCGCGGCCCATGCCCCTGCTACATGATAGCCCACGGACTACGGCCCACGCCGGGTAATAACTAATGCCAGGGACAACCTCCTGCCCGGCTGCGTACGGGGTACCTAAGGAGAGGGAATGAAACAGAACCAAGGCCTTGCATGGTCCTCGGACTCAAGCCTATGGGGAAACCAAGTATAAAAACTATTATTATTATAAGTTTTGGACTGAACCAAGGCCTTGCATGGTCCTCGGACTCAAGCCTATGGGGAAACCAAGTATAAAAACTATTATTATTACAAGTTTTGGACTGAACCAAGGCCTTGCATGGTCCTCGGACTCAAGCCTATGGGGAAACCAAGTATAAAAACTATTATTATTACGAGTTTTGGATAGAGTCAAGGCCTTGCATGGTCCTCGGACCCAAACACGGCATCAAACCTCCAGTTCTCTCCTCGGCCAGCATGGTAATTATTACTTTTCACTGGTCGGCCTTATTGGGCCAAACACTTATATTAAAGTTATGGCAACATCTTTTTATTATCAAGTATTTTGGTCTTAGTTGTCATCGGTTTTAGATACTTTCTCATTGAGCCGAGCAGCGTTTACCAATATACAAAAACATAAACGGAATATGCAAAATGAAATAGTAAACACTTTTATTAATATAAGAGATTATTACAATGTACGAAAAAGGGCTCAAACAAGCCTATACAAAAGAAGAACTGCTAAAGCAACGATAACACTCGCAGTACAGAGAAGTAAACAGTCAGGCTTCTTCTAAACTCATCTTCAAGGTCTCTTCAGTCTCTGTCTCAACATTGCTCATATCGTGACAAGAACCTCCTTCGGAAAAGGATGAAGAACAAGGGAGAAGAACTGAAGGAGAAGGAAGAACTGAAGGAGAAGGAAGAAGAATTGAAGGAGAAGGAAGAAGAATTGAAGAAGATGGAGGAGATGAATGAGGAAGATGGAGGACATGAGTAAAGAAGGAGGAGAAGAAGAGAGTAGGGATGAAAAGAAAGAAAAGGAACAAAAGAGGGAAAAGGGAAGGCACCAAGACGGAACTGGTGCTGGGAAGACTATAAGAAGAAGGTGGAGGAGGGCACCGAGGAGCAAAAGAGGGAGAAGCAGAAGCACTTAGCCCCTGCCTCAGCCCTGACTCCTAACACGTTGGTGCCATATTAGGTACGCTCATGAGGAGCCGGGTGGTGCTGATATTGGGTATTCTCGACTCAGTCACGCCAAGAGTTCGGCGTGATGAGCCCCTGCTTCGGATTTTGGCTAAAAGAGAGGCGGGACGGATCTTAAGTCTGCGCCACCCTTGCCCTGATCGAGCCATTTCAAGTTTTATCAGAATATGGTGTCTAGAGGAGGGGCATGATTTCTTCATCATTTGTCGTGATCTCATAAGAAGGGAAGGGGGTTAGTACGAAAGTGATGGCCTCCTGCTTGCCTACTTATAGGAAGAGCAGAACGGATGGCATTAAATGTATTCAACTTTCCCAAAGAATCTGAAGAAAAAAGAGGCGTCCGTTTCACTTCTCCACCTTATCAAATGAGCCGCCGGATATAAATGAGCCTCGTTAAGGGGATTCATTAAGGGCGCGTCTGGGACATCCAAGCGGCAGGAGCAGATTCCGAGCGGATTAAAAGGAATCCCTCAAAAACCGCCTAACTTCCTGGGAAACCGCTCACATAAATGCGGGATCAAGCTAAATGGGCCATATTAAGGGCCCGGGTTTGCCAAAACCCTCCTTTCCAATCCGGAATTCGGATAGAAGGGTTTTGAGGGGCTATTGTGGGGCCCAACAATTCGTGGACCAGGCCCATTCACCCTTAGAGAGTCCGAGGGCCCAATCCGAGGAGAATTGTAGCCCAAGCTCCATGACGCAGAGCACAGACCAATTTTGGGAGGCAGCCGAGGACAGTCTAGTCCTCGGCAGGCCCATAATCCCCCCAGAATAAAGGGACAAATTCGGGAGGAAATCCAAAATACCTTGGGGCGATTACCCTAAATACCCTTCTGGATAAGGCCCAATGCCTGACAGAACCGTACTCTGCAGCTTTATCAAGTCATCCCCAACAATTCCGGGATTAGACTGATGGGACCAATGTCAGTATTTGTAAAGACTGACCCTACACGTGGACGAAGGACATCGAACGCACGCTAGTATAAAAGGAGAAGTAAGTGAATCTAGTGGGGGGGGGAGGAAAAGAGAAAGACTTCATGAATAAGATCGCCGGAACGATCCATGCAGAGAATAGAGAAGGTCCTCCGTTGGACAGCCGGAAGGGACCACAAGGGTCCTCGGATCAAGTCCGAGGAGCCCATTCTCAGAAGTGGCAGCACGGCGGGGCTTTAAACGTTTAGGCCCAGTCCACTTTCCACAGGGACCTCTCTGAAATCCAGACCGGACCATCGTCCCGTGACCAAGCCCAAGCTTTTCAAGCCCACTCTCTACAAATTGTATTGTGAGGGATCTCTCCCGCGTGAACCCAAAAATGTCACTGGGCCGCGCAGGAATCGTGTCCTTACAGATAGGAAGAGTGAATACGTTGGAATTGGAGAAAGAAAGAGTAGAGTTTTACGACCAGCAAAGATTCATTCAACCGTGCCCTTTACAATATTTTATCTTTTGAGAACATTTTTTTGAAGCTTCAATCTTCTCTTTGATTGTGCAACTAAACTATAACTGCTTTTTAAGTGTCACTTTTCCACGCCTTAATTAATTTTCACGTCGTTTAGAAGTCTTGCCCATCATGAAAGGGAAAGAAAATAAAATGAAAACTTTAGCTCATATATCATTATGTCTTGTTCAAAACAGTTAGGTGTATTGTATATATAGCATGCGTCTGGATTAGACTTTTTTTTTTTTTTCCTTTTAATGAAAAGCTTATTTATTGAAAGCTAATAAAAATATAATTATATCTGAAATAGGGAAATTTAAAAAATTGTACATAAGTAAATATACTAATAACAGAGAAAATCTAATGCAAACACACTATATTTATTATGTAGTATCTTTTATATTCACTTGTTTACCATTATGTTCTTCATCTGCTTGATTAAGACTGTCCTATACCAAAGGAATGTTACTAAAATGTGCCACTAGTATTATCCTAATTTGCAAGCAATATTTAAAAAGATAACTATATATAGTTGAATTCGCAAATGACTTTTTTAGGTCTATTCGCTATCATATATAAGGCCACACAATATTGTTTCCATAAAGCTGGACATAAATGGTGCAAACATGTTATTGCCTAAAGTAAATGATGCAACATAAAAGGCAGAGAGAGTACACTTTAATTTTTCTCCAATTAAACAATCCCAAATTAAAGCCAGCTAGATTTGCATATAATTTTCAAATGGTTTAGTTAATGTGTGCCCTACGCCAGTGGCGACTTCAGGAATATTTTTCAGGGTGTTCCTGGGTGGGCTTGCTCTATTACAATTTTTTTTTCTTTAGATTCTCTATTACAATTTTTTCTTTTTTAGATTTTAGTTCAATTTTTTTTTTAGCTTTTTCTTTTTGCTTGAAAGCAATGTTATGAATACTGTTTTGGACACTGTTTCGATTTGTTTAGTGGAACGAAATATTTCGGTACTAATCTATTTCGACGTACCATTTCAGGGTATTTCGCGGTTTCTAAAAAAAATTAAAAATAATATATATTTATATTTATATTTTCTTATACAATATAAAATTATTGATCCAAATAAGTAAACCTCAAATAAAACAAATCATTTAATTTTTCCTTTTTGACACTCAGATCATTTAGTTATTACATAACAATTACTATTTTATAATATTAAAACATAAATATGTAATTAAATAACAAAAAACAACAACCAAAAATAGTACAATAAGAAGAAGAAGTAGGGGCGACCTTTGCGACGGCTGGATTTGTTTTTTAGGCATTTGACGCAAGTAATGACATGCTGTGCTGACGAGTTTGTCCGTTTAGGGATTTTTCTTTTTTTCTTCTAAAAACTGGTACCGGCCAAAATGTAACAAATAATCCACCAAAATTAAATTTTGAGAAATGATATGTCCATGGCATTTTCACAACATTTTTACAACAAATCCTAAGTAGTGGGTTGTTACTGGTTATTATTGTTGTCATTAAAAAGTAATCTTAGTGCTAGGTTCAAATTTGAACTAATAACAACTAACCACCTGTGATTTATTATGAAAATATTGTAAAAATATTGTGGACATATATAACATCTCTCTTTAATTTTATTGGCATAAAAAAATTTTGAGGGTGTTCCTAATTTTTTTGAGGGTGTTCCTATTTTTTTTTTTAAGGGTAGATAAATAAAAAATATTTAATTATTACATATAATTTTTTTTTTTTTTTCAGGTCAGGGTTGTCCTGGGACCACCCTGACCTCTATGTGGCGCCGCCACTGCCCTAAGCCATCCACCTTAGGACACACATTAGCAAAATTCATTTTCAAATAGAAATAGTGAGGGAATAGATTGGTGTGGTGACCATTTATTGAACGGATAAAGGAAATGATTTTATTAGTTTTCTTCATGAATTAAAGTAGCTCTCACGTACAATTTTGTCTCATACATACCTTGGACTCGAAGTTAGAACTCTATAAATACCAATGCTTCCAAGCACTAAATTAAGAGAGAAACCTTTTCGTCCCTGTGTATATCTATGTTTTTCGTCTTTCAACATCCCTTCAGTTCTTTCATTGTTTCCTCTACATGACCTGTATCTTTCAGTGTGTTCGTCTCTCTGAACTCTCAGCATCTCCATCTCTCCCAGGTTATGTTTCTTTCAATACACGTGTATATCTCACGTCTTTCTTTTCATCGTTATGCTATATATCACGGGCCACTTTCTCTTCACATATTGTCAAATCTTTATCTTTGTATCCCTTTTCTTCTATAAATCCAGTTTCTTTTTCCCTTAAATTTTATAATCACCCATCCATGATCTAGCAATTCAATTTTTCAAAAAAATAAAAATAAAATAAAATCTTAGTCATGTTTGGGTTTCTCAGTAGACAAATCAAGCTAATTGCTCCACAGGGTTTATGGCCTTGACCCAATCGCCAAGTTTTGCAACATTCATCAATTCGAGAAAACATGCTCACAATGTTATGCCAATCAAAGTATATACTGCAATTTTAATCATGATCCAACTCAAGGCACACAATGCATAGACATTAAATACTAAAATTTCAAACCCCCAACTCTCCATGCAATTTGTATATACCCTCGAAACAAAACAATCTTAGAAGACGAAATCAATATATGTAAAAAATTAAAAATAACACAAGGGAAAAAATGGAGGAAAGAAGATTAAAATATTTTTAAAATGATTTTTTTAATTAAAATATAACATGTGGAATGCACTTGACACCATTTTTATTAAGCTAACAGAAATGTGACAAAAGTTTAACTTAGTTGTTTGTTTTTAGACCCCTTAAAAACACAATCAGATTAACCTAGGTAATTAGGCAAGTGACTACTTAGTCAAATTATCAAGTCTAGGTTAACACAATCATATAATTATATCAACGTAAAGTGAGGAAAATAAAGAACACAAAGATATGATGACCCAGGAAACCACACCGGTAAAAACCTGGGGATAATATAACCTAACTATTCTCAAGGTAAACCTGAATCCACTATGAAAGAATTGAAGTTTTACAATAGCGACTTAGACCACTAACATCCTATTGCTACCCACCAGTAGAAACTTACTGACACGACCACGTGCAAGCTCCGAGACCACGAACTCCTTCTTTCTTGGATTCTCCAGCAAATACAAGCACACTAGCTTGTGTTTCTTTAAGCTCTTTAGTGCAGCAACTAACTGATCATCAAGCTCTCAATAAAATCTCCTTCTTGATAATCCTAAGCATGTGTGAAGGCAACCACCTCTAGATCTCACAAGAGATTTACATACACAGCAAATAGAGCAACCCCAAAAACGTGGCTATGGTTTCCCTTTTATACCTAGGGTAAAACATAAAACCCTACACGTCATATAGGCTTAGGGTTGAGTTAGAAAATTCTGCAAAAAAACATTCTGCCTGACTTTCAATCGATCGAGCCTAATTTTCGATCAATCAAGCCAGACCGAATTGCACAATGAATTCTGCAACAGCTCGATTCCAACTTTACACAAAAGACTTATACTTTGAGCAAGTCTAAACAAGACTAAAAATTTGTTTTGATCATAATTTACCAACAATACAAATTAGAGTTCTAATACATAAGTTCGTAAGTACTTAGAACCTAACAAACTCCCTTTTTAGCAATCCGTGACAAAACACAAACACAATGCTCAAAGTTACAAGGAAAAACAACCCAAAACAAACAATAAATCTCATTAAAAAATTCAACCTAACTACTATCCATCAATTGCAAGTGTAGACAGCAGCACGAATTAATCAACCTGTATTTTTCCTAAAATACTCAACAAACACATAAACGCATATGTGGAAAATACAAGCAAAACAAAAATAAATTCTTTATTTCACAAAACACAAAATAAAGACATATATCATGAATAACTCATAAATATAAATAAAACAGCAGTGAAACAAGAAACATAGATAACAATGTATTTCAAAGTATCTCCCCCTATCATGTATAGCCCAAAAACAATACATCAAGAGCAACAACAAAAAAAGTACACAATGAAGCATCTAGATACAATCTAATAGCTCCATAAACTCCAACATACAAAAATCACCCCCTAACTACAAAAATCTTCTACAAGTGTACTCCCCCTTTTTGTGATGAAATGCCAAAGGGCAATCGGAAACCATCATCAGAAGGAGGTGGCGAAGGCGAACGTCTAAGATGCGCCAAATCTGCTCACAAAGTACAGAGCTCATCAAGCATGTCCACCAAAAGCTGACCATGAGCCGCCTAAACGGTCATGACAGTTTCCAACGTACGACAAATGTCAAAGTCATTCGAAGTAGATGGTGGAGGAACAGCAGCACCACCACCACCAATAGGATCATCAGACGCCTCACCAAATGTAGTACCTGTAAAAGAGGGAAGAGGGGGTGCAGTACCAGAAGGCTCAATTCTAGGACGTTTAGAGCTCTCTCTCATATGAGCAACCCTTTGCCTAAGAAATGAGGTATTTATGGGAGCAACAATGTGTACGGGCTCAGAAGTAGGGAAGTCATCTAACCCTAAAAATAGCAAAATCCGATGAATGAAAACAGGATGAAAAAGAGCAGGAGCAACAGAAGAACTCTTATAAACCTCATTCACAAAACGAAGAAACAAATGAGGAAAACTAATAGGAGCATCAGTAACAAAAGCGTACAAAAATGCACAACGCTTCAAAGGAATGGTGTGCAGATGAGAGATAGGCCACAAGGAATGACATGCTATCCTAAAGAAAAGATAGGTAGTCTCAGTGAGCTTAGCAGAAGTGATTCGAGGATCAGAACCCCACCGGATAGAAGTCCCAGTGATATAAGACATGATGTCGTCCAAGGGAGGAGACTCATCATAGGAATAGACAGGGTGTTGGACCAACGGTACCCCAAGAGCATCAGCCACTACCCTAGGAGTAATGGTATACTCTACACCTCATATCCAACTCTTTACCAAAGTGTTGGAATCATAGATGTGGATAGAGAGGTTCGAGTAGAACTCTTTAATCAGGGCAGCTGGAGGAGGATGACCAATATCCAAAAGTGGCAACCAACCCCTATGCTCAAAGTTTGCTCTAATGACAGGATCTAGCTCATCTAGCAAAACCTTACGCTTAGCCCAAATCTTTCTCTTAATATTCAAAGCCTCATACAACTCCTTGTTTTTCTCACTCGGAAACAACTCACTCTGAAAGGGAGGCTCAGATGAAGAGGAGGCTATCCTATGGGCTCTAGTTTTCCTAGGCATGGTGCTAGGGTAAGGACAAGACCAAAAAGAAAAAAACAAAGGGCAGATTGCAAGTTAGCAACAAAAATATAGAAAAAAAAAAATATATATATATATATATTTATATATATATATGATGCATGAGCAGTATAATGTCATTATGCATGCTCTAATGCAATGAGATCAAGTTCAATTTAAGTTTAGAGTCACAAAATTGACTTGAGCATAGAGTTTATAACAAAAACCCCAAAATTTTGAAAAACCACTTGTTCAATTTGTACCAAATTGACCAATTGATCATTACACAAGGTAGAAAATAGTTCATAATGATCAAATTAATCAATCCAACAAGCCAATTTTATAAATTAAACCCAATTTGAACAAAATCCCCAATTCGGATATATTCAAGCCTTAGAAATTTCAATTTCTCACAAAACAAAAAATTGATCAAATTAAACCATCAAGAACAGTTATACATCCTCATATGACAAAAACCCAATGATCAATTTGAAGAAAAAAAACTTGAAACATCAAAAACCCCAAAATCCTATAGGTTCAAAATTTCCCCACAAATGCATGATTTAATGCATGAAACATTAAAATAAATGCAAAAAGATGGGTAAAAGGGTCTTACCGGCCTTAGAGGAGAAAAACCTTGCAAAAAGAACGGAGGAAAACGACAAAAAATCTTGATTGGAGCCTTGATTGATCAGATAGAGAGAGAAAGTGTTTGAAAACTTTTTGAAAAAGTGTTTGAACACGTGAGAAACAAGTGTTTTAAAAACTCTCTATACGATTTTCGATTGATCGAAAATTAGGTTTGATCGATCGAAACACACAAAACCAAGCCAAGAATTTTTAATTTCAATTTTGATTGATCGAAAAACAAATTCGATCAATCGAAACGCACAGAGCCAAGCCAAAACTTTTTGGAAAAAATATTTTTGAAAAACAAAGCAAAATATTGCAGAAAATCCTCAAAGCATTGAATTTTATGAATAAAATGTATGAATATGAGATAAAATGCTTTTCAAAAACACAAGTTTTGAACCCAGTTTTCCCAAAAATTTAAGATTTTCAATCCATTCTCTTAAATTCTCAAGCATCAAATATGATTTGCATAAAACTCAAAGAATTTTCAAACTTGGTTGGTCAAACCAAAGACACACACAATAACATGTACAAAGTTTAGTAAAGAGTAACTTGTGTAGTGTGTGCAACTAGTAAAAGTTTGAGATACATGTAAGATAATATATGAATAGAAATCAAACACAAAGTCTACAAAATTCATTACATAGAATTTGAAAGAGACTATCACCTAAAGAGTTACATCATATAACTCCCACATCTTCTAGAACATTAGCTTGCAATTATGTAAGTTTCTTAATTTGCCTCATATTGTACACACAAATTTTATTTGTTTGATTTAACATTAAGTCCAATAATGTACACACTAATTTTAACATTTAAACCGAAGCTATACCTTATGTTCTTTTTATGTATGTGCTACACTTTCTCGAGTACAAAATCTTACAATATGCACTAAGGTGTTCATGATTAGCTAGTGAACAGTGGTGAGATGGTTATTTATGCCTTTCTCCAAAAGTTCAAGTCCAACAGTCAAAAACATGTGACTTCAAGATCAAGACAAAATGATCAAAAACTATAAATATTTTTCCCACACAACATGCACTACAAAGTTTCAATTAGTAAAGTGCAATAAATAAGCTCATCCAAGCTAAATAAGGTATAAAGACATGTTATGTGAAAATAAATTGACCAACCTTGTTTTTAATGCCAAGAAAATAATGCTTCCTTTTTTTCTTTTTTTCTTTTTTTCTTTTTTTTTTTTTCCTTTCTAAAAAGAAAACGAAAACAACCTAGAATGAAATGCATGAATGATATGCAATGCAAATCCTAGAAACAAAGAAAACAAAAAAACAAATAATAATAGTCACAAAGAGTAGAGCATTGAAGCACAAGGACCATGTCAGAAAGACTTACTAGATTGAGCCTTTTGCATCCAAAACTTTTTAGATGCACCTCGAGCCTTGGAGTTTTTATTCTCATGAGAGTGATTACCAACTCTAGGATTGGAATAAAGGTTTAGAGTCTTTACCAATTTACCAATAAGTATCATAGGATCTTGTGCTTAAGGCACAGACACTTTTGGTTTGTTTGCTCTCTTAGCAGCTTGCAGCTTGTAACAGTTTGGATGAATGTGCCCAGACTTTTCACAAAAGTGACAAACCCATGTAGGCTTATCATGTGTCTTTCCCTTAAGAGGGTTAGGAGCCTTAGGTTTAGACTCATGAAGATCAACCCTAATCTTCCTAGGAGGTGTAACTTCTACAGATTTAGCCTCACTCACAGAGGGTTTGGAAGAAGAAGAAAGTACAAAGTTTGTAGAATGGGGTGCAGACACAGAGATGCTTCCTACAAAAACTAAGCCAGTTTTGTCAGAGGGAGACTTTTGAACACTTAACATGTGATTAAGTTTGGAGCTTGCAGACCTATTAGTTTGTTCTCTAGTAACAGATAGTTCATGTTCCAAATTCTTATTTTTCAAGCAAAAGCATGTTCTCAGTCTTCACATTATTCAAAAGGTCATTAGCATCAAACAGTTTAACAAGCAAATTTTTCTTTTCAAGCTCAAGAAATGTAATTTTCTTTAAGCCTAATTCAACATTCATAGCGTCCTTTGCAGCAAATTTGCAAAGTTTATTATAGGCTTCTTGAAGATCTACATCCTCAGAGAGTTCCCCATCAGAAGTATTCTTTTCAACAGACAAGCTTTCATTGACTAGAGCAGTAGCAGTGAAAGCAATGAAGTTTCCATCCTCGTCACAACCAAACTCATCATCAGAAACTTCATCATCACTAAGGGTTACAGCCATAACCTTACCCTTAGACCTCAAGTATGTAGGACATTTAAATTTCATATGACCATACCCTTGACATCCAAAATATTGAAGACCCATAGAATTATTAGAAGGTTGACCTACTTTTTCTTTAGGTTTTTCAGTGTTATTAACCTTAGTGAGATCATTCCTCCTAAAATTTCTAGGTTTAGCAGTGTTATTACCTCTTGCCCTTCTGTTATTGTTCCTAAGAAAATTTCTAAAGTTCTTGGCAAGATAAGCAATTTCAGTAACAGAGAGATCATCATCAAATCCACTCACCTCAACATCATCAACATACTTGAGAGCCATTGATTTTGATTTGTTAGTCTTAGTTAGGTCCAACTCATAGGACTGAAGAGATCCTATAAGTTCATCAACAAGGATGGAGTCCACATCCTTGCTCTCAGTGATGGCAGTCACTTTGAGTCTAAAATCTTCAGTTAAAGATCTAAGAATCTTCCTAATAATTTAACGTTGATCATAGATTTCACCCAAGTTGTAAGCAGAATTAACAATATCATTAAGTTTAGAATAGAATTCATTAAAAGATTCATCATCAGACATTCTAATGCTTTCAAATTTAGAAGTTAATTGCTGCAACTTATTAATTTTGACAGCCTTTGTGCCTTCGTGCACAGTCTGGAGGATATTCCAAGTAATGTGAGCAACCTCAACATTAGAGATTCTCTTAGATTCCTCCATAGAAACAGCGTTAAAGATAGCATTCATAGTTTTGCTATTGAACGTTGCTTCTTTTTGAGAAGTTTCTCACTCACTAACAGGAGTAGTGAGCTTCTCCCATCCGTATTCAACGGAGTTCCAGACTCTCTCATCAATTGATTTCAGGAAGGCTTTCATCCTTACTTTTCAATAAGCATAATTATTCCCATCAAAGTGAGATGGAATGACAAAAGAGTGTCCGTGTTCCATGACAACAGGGGTCAAGGATCAGCTCAGAGATCAAAAGATCTTTAACAAAAGAGCTACCTGTTCTAATACCACTTGTTTGTTTTTAGATTCCTTAAAAACACAATCAGATTAACGTAGGTAATTAGCCAAGTGATTACTTAGTCAAATTATCAAGTCTAGGTTAATACAATCATATAATCATATCAATGTAAAGTGAGGAAAATAAAGAACACAAAGATACGATGACCCAGGAAACCACATCGGTAAAAATCTGGGGAGGATTTAACCTAGCTATCCTTAAGGTAAACCTGAATTCACTATGAAAAAATCGAAATTTTACAATAGCGACTTAGACCATTAACATCCTATTGCTACCCACCAGTAGAAACTTACTGACACGACCACGTGCAAGCTCCGAGACTACAGACTCCTTTTTTCTTGAATTCTCCAACAAATACAAGCACACCCGCTTGTGTCTCTTTAAGCTCTTTAGTGCAACAACTAACTAATCATCAAGCTCTCAATAAAATCTCCTTCTTGATAATCCTAAGCATGTGTGAAGGCAATCACCTCTAGATCTCATAAGAGATTCACACACACAGCAAATAGAGCAACCCCAAAAACGTGGCTAGGGTTTCCCTTTTATACCTAGGGCAAAATATAAAACCCTACACGTCATATGGGTTTAGGGCTGAGTTGGAAAATTCTGCAAAAAAACATTCTGCCTGACTTTTGATCGATCGAGCCTAATTTTCGATCGATCAAGCTAGACTGAATTGCACAATGAATTCTACAACAGCTCGATTCCAAATTTACACAAAAGAATTATACTTTCAGCAAGTCTAAACAAGACTAAAAACCTGTTTTGATCATAGTTTGCCAACAATACAAATTAGAGTTCTAATACATAAGTTCGTAAGTACTTAGAACCTAACATTAGTCATTTCCACAACTTTTGAACTTGAAAATTTCAAGTTGTAATGTTAGAATTTAGAAAATAAAATATAAAAAATAAAAGTTACTCAAAATTTAGGAGATGTTTTTTCATTTTTTGACTATAAGAAGCATGGCTTTTTTTTCTTTCTTGTTTTCCTTTTTGTTCCAATTGCTTTATATTTTTTAAGCGAGTTTCTTGGAGAAAATGTCTACTTGCATGTCTTAGTGAAACTCTTCTTTTCATATTTTTAACGAATTTGTCTCTTGAGATTTAATGTTATATCCCAAAATTCTTTAAAACATCTTTTGTAACAAAATAAATTTTTTTTAACAGAAAATTATTAAGCAAAAATTATGTAAATTACTAGTAATGCACAAGGTCATAAAGCAATTTAATTTAAATGAGTCACATGTGAGGTTCAAGGACTAGGCCACCCCCAACAAGAAAACACCAAAATGAATATATATATATATACATATATATATATATATAGAGAGAGAGAGAGAGAGAGCTCTTTTCCATATCCTCAAGAGGGCTCTTAAACTTATTAGCCAATGCAAACCAAATCTAATTGAAAACTTAAATTGTTTAAACTGTTATGAGTGTTTCAAATCCTTGTTTATGACTAATTTATCCTGAGAATTTGAGACTTAAAAAAAAAGTATGTCAATATCTCAAACGATAAATTGTCAATATTAATTATTCACTTCATATCTCACACTATTGCACACAGAACAACATCTCTTTCTTAACACTAAAATCAAAATTAGAAATTAGATTTTATTTTTCATTCAATATGCATCACTTTACCTGAGGTAAAGCAAAACTTGTTTTTTTCAAAAGATGATAAATTTTCATCTCTTTTTGTTTTTTTTTTGTTTTGTTTTTTGTTTTCCTATATAAATAAACTTGGTTTGGTTGGTTTTAATTAATCAAGTTATGCTTTGAATTCGTCTTTGTACGGGTAGATTTAAGCCATTGGGTGATTCTTTTGTTAGGTGAAATTGCAACAAAGCATTTGATAAATTAGATTTTGTTATTCTACGCTATAATTTAATTATAGATAGTATACTTATTTTATTTATAAATATTCACTACACCAAAATAAGTCCATGACATCAAGTGTTAATACAACAACATTAGTATTGTGGTATTGTGTGGGTTCTTCTTCTTTTTGTAAAACAGCACACAGGCCCAAGTTAAAGAACAAGGATCCTGGGCCTGATACTTTATGCTTTAAGGGATTAGGCTTGGTTCACGTATCGCGGCTAAATTGGGCTGATTTCGAACCAAGTGGTGCACAAAGCGCGGATTCTACAACACATACATACTAACATACAACAAGCATATACATATTGAACAGCAAGGGACAATAAAGAATGATATATGAGCAAGAAAAGTAAAATAAAACGTTAGGGATCCTTAGGATACTATGGAATGTCTCATTATTTTCTTAAGTTATGTGATACATCATGCTCACTAGGATGCGTTACAAGGTCCAAATAAGTTCAAAAATTACAGACTTAGATTGCTCTTTAGGCCTTTAAGACTTGTAAAGTTTGAATCCCTTTGGATTCAAGTGAGTTCTCTAGTGGTTGTTTAAGAATCCCGAATGCTATTTTCCCTCTCTTTTCTCCCCTTTTGAATTCTAGTAGAGTTTTCTCAAGTATTTTTACTTCAATTGACTGTGGCTAAATGTCCTTCACTGATGGCTGCTTGCCCTTTTATAGTGTCATCCTAAGGTTTCTGGGATACCATTGATTCCCTCCATTTGCTCCCCTGGGAACTAGAACCAATGTTGCGTCAACAACATTGGTGGCTGGTCCCTTCCTCATTCCTCATTTTTTTCTTCTTTTGAGGTTCCTTTTTCAAAAGCCTCTAGTTGACTTTCCCGTTCTGAGGGGTCCTAGAAGGCTGACCTTGGTTCTTTCCTTCTCCAAGGCTTCTAGATTCTACTTTTTCAGACCCACCTTTTGGCTGCTTTCCCTTTAGTCATTTGTCCCAAGTGAGCTGATTCCTTTCTGCCAGGCTGAAAGATCCCCAGCCACCTTTCTTCATGGTTCTTCTTCTTAGGTTC
This sequence comes from Quercus lobata, assembly GCF_001633185.2. Taxonomy (NCBI): domain Eukaryota; kingdom Viridiplantae; phylum Streptophyta; class Magnoliopsida; order Fagales; family Fagaceae; genus Quercus; species Quercus lobata. The sequence goes on along the minus strand of NC_044904.1, from coordinate 1,117,718 downwards.
CCCGAGATACCAAACCCTTACTCATGAGTTGTTGGTTCCTAAGCCTTTTGATCTCTTTTCTGCATCATTAGGTGGCTGATAGGGATATATCTGTTCTGATTCCTTGTGTTTCTTGACATGCCTCCTTGAACTGTCTTAATCTCAACCTGACTTTGCTGCATGTCCCGAGGATCCTAGGCTCCTAGGAATCCCCAGGTATCTTGGCCCAGTTCTTTTTCTAGGCTCCCCAGTGATTTTTCTAACCTTTAAGGGTTGGGCTGGGTTTTTTTCTTTCCTTTGTTTCATGAGGTCCGACACTCAATGAAGTTAATACCATACTGTACTAGCCAGTACAGCCGGTTTTTTTTGTACTGGTGAACTAACCGATACCAAAACCCCCTTGATTCGTACCACTCTGAGTACCGGCCCATACCAAACTGTTTTGGCCTTATCGGCGAAAATTGGATGTTTCGGCTGGTAAATCTAAATCGGGCCGGTACAAAAAAATAAAAAATACAAAAAAAAACCCAAAAATCATCTATTTTTGTCATCATAGCCACTCACCACCACGTGGCCGGTCACTCCCATGTCTCTAGCCACTTCCATTTTGTCAATCGCAGTCTCCCCACCTACTTCAGCTTCTTTTTCCTCGCCTTTTCACTTCTCCATTCTCTGTTTTTTTTCAACTTTTCAGCTTCTCTGTTCTTTGGTTTTTCTAGTTTAAAACGCCTGATATATCTTGTTTTGGACGCTAGAGTCCCACTCCCACGTGAATATACTGAAGTCATTAAATGAGTCAAAAGTTTTTAAAATTTTCAAACTTATTTCCAAGCACCCACGTGTCCTAGTTTTAACTTTTGCACATTGATTTTTATTTCTTTTGTTTTTTCATTATTGCATTTAGTAAGCACATGTACTTAGTACTATTATTAAACTACACCTCTTCTTAAAATAAAAAGTTATACTACAACCATAATTATTAATATTTAAAGAAATTATTATTATTGATCAGACTTTAAATTATTTTATATTTTTAAGAGAATATATATATTTAGCGGTAATCCCGAAACGGTATACCGGTATTAACTGATACCTAAAATATATTGTACCGTTGGCCAAACCGGTATAGCCTTCGGTACGGTATTGACTTCCTTATTGAAACTTGCCCATTCATGGATTTGGGTCTCTCCTTATGGACCCTTAATGGGTTTGGACCTCTCTTCCTTTTTTCTTTATTGGAAGCCCAAATGTTTTACTTTCCTAGACTTCAACCCTTTGCATTGTTTTGGGCCTTGGTTCAACATTGTGTTTTTTTGGGACCTTAATAGGTATTAAACACAATATCGTATCTACTAGTTAAAAGTTCTTGCAATAGTACCTTAAAATGGGTAAATTATTGCATAAACAATAAGTACTTGCAATAACTTATAATTTTTTGTTAGAATAGAGGTTTTAATACCTCGATGTATTAGAAACAATTGTTGCAATAACTTAAAATGAAAATATCGTTGCAATAACTTGATACCAATTATTTTTGCAATTTATTGCATCAAATATTTAGAATTGATAGCTTATGGTAATGAATTTTTCATTACAAAAACTTGATATATCATATGGTGATGGGTTCGAGTCCTAGGGAACCCTTATGTTCGAAATGATGGTATTTTGGGAAGTTGCAATCCTAAACATTGCTATAGGCCGCACATACAAATAAGGTGGGATTTAGTAAATAGGTCGAGATCATGGGTTTGGGTGCTGGGTCCTTATCCTTTGTGTACGAGCTTCCAGTTGATGGGTTCTTTAATTACTATTTGCCGAGCAGAGATTACGAGGTATCTGGATCACTAGCACTCATACGTGAAGCTATCTTGGTGAGTACTATATGAGTTCCCATGCTTAGCAGCATAAAGAACCCAAGTTTTTATTATGTTTGATTGACAAGTCTTGGAGTCGGAGGCATTCAAGTGCCTATTTTTGAAGATGTCTTTCAATTAATAGAACTGAGTGATGGAGGAGTGAATTGTTTTACAAATAATTTAAAAAAAAAATTGCAATAACTTAAAATGAAGAAATTATTGCAATAACTTGATACCAACTATTCTTGCAATCTATTGCAACAAAAATTTAGAATTGATAGCTTATAGCTATGAAGTTTCAATTGCAATAACTTGATATAAGTTATTTTACAATCTATTATAATAACAAACATGAAGCTACAATGAAGATATTATTGCAATAATTTGATATTAACTATTTTGCAATCTATTGCAATGACAAATATGAAACTAGTATCTATTATAGTGAAGATATAGTTGCAATAATTTGATATGAATTATTTTTGTCAATTGTTTTCAATTTATTGCAACAAGATTCATGAAGTAATAGCCTATTATTATTACTGGCCTTATCACATGTGCTTCGCGCATGCAATGAGGTTTTTATTTTTATTTTTATTTTATTTTTGGGTTCAGAGAAATAAAGATAGTGTCCTAATCTTTATGATTTTTTTAGGATTTTTCGCTACGTGAGAGTCGATAAAAGTTTGAAAATTTAAAAGTTAGGAAATTTTTAAAAATAGTAAATTACTATTTTAACCTATATGTGTTTTTAAATTTAAAATTTGATAAAACATTTTTTATGTCAAACAAAAGTCTTGGGTATAGAATGTTACTCTTGTATTGCTCATCCTAATGGGACTCCAGTAGGAGAAAGATAAGTATGCCATAATGGTCAAAACAAGCATAAAGAGAAGTCAAATGCCCCAAATAAATAGAAAAAAAATTCTCTTTTATGCATATAAAAAACAAAGGTCTCAAAACCTTTTAGAAAGAATAAAGGGAGGCTAAATGGCTCATTGGTTTCCACCTATGAGACAACTAAATTTTTTTCAAAAATGATGTAAGCATATTGTAAGGACTAAATTTGAATTCCTAGCCCAAAGGATGAATGAACTTAGGTCCAAAAAGCTCAATATAATGAATTTATAGAGAGTGGGTTGGAAAACTGGGCTTTAGTAAGCTGGACAACAAGTAAAGTGAATCCAGATGACAAGAAAATGTAAGTAAATTGGTTTAATCTAAAGAAGCTCATCCACGGCACTGTCCAAAGAGATCAGTTCTTATATATTGATTCTCAAGTTTGATTACAAATTTAGTTCTTGATTGCTACAGTGTTTTTCTCTTCATTTTTCAATCCCCATTTTTTCAGGGGTCTCTTACATTATATATCTCCCTTTGAATGATCTTGGCCCTCCATTTGTTAATCGTCCAAGCCATTGCTTGAGGGCTTGTCCCACCGGACACCCTCACAGGCCCTTTGTGAGTTGGGGAGACAAAAGCAGCACTATTCAGGGGTCTTCTCTACATAAATGCAGCCAGAAAGTTAGCTGCAGAGCATTCAATGCGGTGGTAGCAGCTTTTTCTTAGATATTTATTGGCTCCCATTTGTCTTATACGTTTGTAGTGTATATCCTTATCAATAGAACTTTCTAAAACGTCATTTTGGATGACAAAACACAGTTTCTGACCTCCACCTCGTTAGCTGAAGAAATACTCCTCCTCGGCTTGCTTCCTTTATCTTTCACAGTCATAGCTTACTTGTGAGGTTCAAAATCTTACATCTTCCTTACTGGTTGATCTGTCCTCGGACTACTGCCATAGCTTACTTGTGAGGTTCAAAATCTTACATCTTCCTTACTGTTGATCTGTCCTCGGACTACTGAGCCTCATCGGCCAAGCCCAAGACCTAACATATATTTTGGGCCCCTTATCCCTACAATGGCCTATTATTATTACTGGCCTTATCACATGTGCTTCGTGTGTGCAATGAGGCTTTTTTATTTTTATTTTATTTTTGGGTTTAGTAAAATAATGTATAAAAGTGAAATAAAGATAGTGTCTTAATTTTTAGGATTTTTCGCTACGTGAGAGTCGATAAAAGTTTGAAAGTCTAAAAGTTAGGAAATTTTTAAAAATAGTAAATTACTATTTTAACCTATATGTGTTTTTAAATTTAAAATTATCTAACTAGAAGATAGGGGTATTTTAAAGAATTTAAGAATTTGTGTGAATATATTTTATTATGCAAAATGATAAAACCTAAACAGGGAATCCTCTTATTAGTAGTACAGATAAGATATTTGAAACAATAAATTTTTTACTACAACAATATATATTATTGCAAGAAAGTTGTTATTAAAATATTTGGAGTTTATTGCAAAAGAAATGTTTTTGTTACAAAAGCCTATTACAACAATTGCAATGACCCTAATGTTATTACAACAATTGCAACACCAAAAAAAAAGGAAAAAGTAATAAAAGAAATTAAAAAGTTTTGATATTCATATTTCAGAGTCACACCTTGCCTTGGGCTAAACCTCAACTGCAAATGGTTCTGGCAAGCAAGTTATGTTATTTTCTCCAAACCCAACAAACTCTCTCTCAATGACTTTGTCTTTCTAATTCTTAAATGTGTTCCTACTTCTTCATACAGATAAAGAGCTTCTAACAGACTTAGGGGTTTTTGTTCCTAACTTTGAGCATTGTATCTTCTTTACCTAGTGAGACTCTCTCGATGCTTTAAGGCTGCCCTATAAAGTTAGTAGTAATTGTTATTGAGATGTTTTGTACTTATCTTGAACTTGATATGGATATTGATGTGGTCATTTGTTGTGTTGAGTTAGTAGCAATTGTGTTCAAATTTTGCACTTGTGAATTGCTTGATATGGATAATGGTGTGGACTATGATGTTAAGTTAGTAGTAATTGTACTTATCTTTCATGTCAATACATAGTTTCAAAAAATGTCCAAAAAGGCCAAATACACTCATAATATACTGAGGTATGAGATGACAAGATTGGATAGAATGAGGCAAAACCAAGAGAGAATTGATACTTTGGAATTGAAGCACATCTTAACTTCTCTAAAGGATTTTGCTCAGTCCAATTGTGCAAAAGGGAAAAGAAGTAGAGCTAGTGTTGTGGTAGATGATGATTATGTACCACCTATTGGTGACGATGACAATGATGAGATTATAACTACACCCTGTTTTTACTATTGAGATTATACTTCACTTAATTTAATTATAATGTACATGGAATGTATAATTTTTTAACATTGATAATGTTTAAATAAGATCTACTAGCAGAAATACATGTAAAACAACACGTAGTATAGCAATACGGGCACTTGTTGAAAAAAGTGGTAAGTTGCTAGTACGTACAGCTGCAAAGTATGATGCTCCTGTTGGGAAGAATGCGTGCAAGCTTGCCAATCAAATTGGTGTACAAGTGCGAAGTAATTTGTCCAGATAGAACGTGAAAAATTAAAAAAGTGTTGATGTTGCTACTAAAGATGTGGTGCTTTAAAATATCGTGGTAAATTTACATTAATGACGTCTAACTCATCTTTGTTGTCACTAAGCATATTAAATTCATATACACTTCATTTTACAGGATCAGTTTGAGCTACAAGGAGATTCCAACTTGGTAACGAAAACATTAAATACAAAATGTGGAAGATTATTGAGTTCCAACTCCAACAAGTTGCATCAAGCTTATAAAAAGATCATACAATCTCATGATGCTGACTATGCAAGAAGCCACCCGCAAAAGAATACCACACTTGAGTAGTGGACTGAACTCATTGATGGGAGATGGACCAATGAGGACTGAACAACACGTGGTATAGCAAGAAGAGCGAGCTAGGGACCAAGAGGCACAAGCTAAGCAAGAAGAGGTCCAAAAAACTATTCTTAACTTTTTGAGGAGTAAGGGTTATGATGACGCTCTTACCTATGGGGTGATTCATCTTCACTTATTGGTTAGTACTTTATTTTAGCAATTGAACCACACTACATGGTGTGACTACTTTTTTTGATGCATTATTTGAATCTAATTGTATTATATTACACTTGAAAATCTATATTTGCTTTCTACAACTTATACATTAGGAGTTGTGATTTTAATTCATTGGTGTGGTTACTCTTAATGCATTGTTAGAAATGTTTCTTATAACATAGTTAATGTTTTTACTTTATGATTTTAAAGTAGTGTTGTTTTTATATTTGTGAAGATTTCTTATTGGTGGCTTTTAGGGGATTTACTTTTGGCATTACTTGAAGACATATGAGGACATCTTCCGTTAGTTCTAATTATATTATGTTACACTTTTTGTATTGTTATAAAACATCTAGAGTTATTGTATGTGTAGCAAACAATTATTGTATGGAAGGAGTTTGAATTGGATACTTGTTTTATTTTTTACTTGTGGAATATATGGATCTTTTTCTTATAAATGTGTTGTTGAAATAAATGTGTTATTCAAATGTGAGGTTTTAATAATGTAATGACAGGTTATACGTTAATATCAAAGTTATGAAAAAAATAAAAACAAAAAATAAGTTTTAGCAACGAATTTTTCCGTCACAAATATAGCAATAAAAAATTGTTTTAGTAACGAAATATTTCGTCGCTAAATGTAGAAAAAATTTGTAAGAAATGGTTTTAGTGACGAAAATTTTCGTCGCTATATGTGCCTGGATTTTCTTAAAAATAATTTTCATGACGAACTTTTTCATCACTATATGTACCCGAAAATAATTTTAGTGACAAAATTATTCATCACTAAATATGATTTAATAAACTAAAGTGTTTTTAGTGACAAAATATTTTCATCACTGAATAGTGTTTGTAAGGACACGATTCGTAACGAACCGTAGCGGTGTGGGGTTCGCACGTAAAAAGGCCCAAAACAATATCATTTGTAGAGCGTGGGTTTAAAAGGCTAGGCCTTGGTCACCAGATGGTGGGTTTTTCGTGGTATTCGTGCGTGTCTAGGTTATCTTCACCCATGGAGTCTTTCTCCTGGAGGTGGGCTGGGAGGCTCTGGTTTTTGGCCATTTTTCCCAGTCTCCTCTTTAGGTTACTTATTTTTCCTTTTATATTTGCCTGCGTTCATTGTCCTTCGTCCACGTATAGGGTCAATCTTTCCAAGATTAATACTTGTCCCATTAACCCTACTCAAAGTCGTTGGGGGTGGTTGTAAAAGCCAAAGAATGCGGCTCTGTCAGGTTCAAAGTATTGAATGGCAGTAAGGGCAGCTTTCCCTGGATATTTTAGATCTTTCTTCCAAGTTTCAGTCCTATACCGCTTTTACCCCTCTTTTAGGGGGGACTTTGGGTCTGCCGAGGACTGAACTGCCCTCGGCGGTATCCAAAGGCTATCTTGTCGAGCTTGGGCCATAGCCCTCCTTGGCTTGGGCCTTCGGGTTCTCCCCGGCGGTATCCATAGGCTATCTTGTCGAGCTTGGGCCATAGCCCTCCTTGGCTTGGGCCTTTGGATTCTCCCCGGGTAGATGGGCCTAGCCCATAAATCGTTTGGGCCCCACAGTGTTTTTAGTGAGAAAAACATTTGGTGACGAAACATTTCCATCACTAAAAGTTATGAATGTATTAACCAAATCGGACTTTTAGTGAAAAAAAATTTCATCGCCAGGACTTTTAGCAACGAAATGAGTTTCGTCGCTAATTAATATGTTTCGTCGCTAAAGGTCCTTAGCGACGAAAAATTGGACTTTTAGTAACGAATTTTTTCGTCACTGAAAATACATTTTGTTGTAGTGTGATTTTTTAATTTTGAATGTGCACTAAAAAAAATACCAATTTGGATTTGAGAAAATTTTGATAAAAAATCATATAAATATTAATTGAATATTAAATAGGATCTCTTGATATATTTGTTACTAACACTATAAAAATCATAAATAATTAAAAAGAGTCAGACTATAATGAAATAATACAACAAAAACTTAACAAATAAAAAAATTGTAATTTAGAATATAATGAAATAATACAACAAAATCTTAACAAATAAAATAATTGTAATTATATTAAAATATATAATATAACAATTCTTGATTCTATAAAAATGACTATATTCACTTCTAAATGTATATATTACTTACAAAGTTTTATTTGCAATACTTGTTATAGTTGTTTTTGTAAAAGATAATTTTTTTTAAATAAAATAAAAATTGATAAACTGTTACTTGAAATCAATTGAAATAACAATATTATCAATTGGTAATGAATTATAACAAAACAAAAAGAAATAAATTAATAATTTTACATCTTGTGCCTCATATTGTATTAAGCCAATATACTGACACATGACACATGATACAACATAATTGGTAAGAATGAACACTGGGGTAAACAAAAAGCACTATTTTAAACTACCCATAACGTCTGTAGTACGTACTAGTGAGCTGACCATGATTTCAGACAATGCATGGAACTTCGCTAATAAAAGTGGTACATAAATAAGGCAATCAGTTCTTTTTTTTTGTTTTTTTGGGGCCATGAACTTGGTAATCAATCTTTCATGCTGATTGTCATCTAAAATTCTCATTTGTGGTGTAAAATTAAGGCTATTTTTTCAAGTTCCGAAGAAACACTGTTGCGTGTACATAGCCACATGAAAATATTTAAATAAATAAACAAATAAAAATAAATAATCTTATCTTCTAAATTTGATTGGGGTACTTTCTTACAGAGCCTAGGATTATTGAAAAGATCAAAGCACTTCTAAGAGGAATTATAAGAAAAGATTTCTTATTGGACCTTTTAGTATATTGAATTTAAGTTATTAAATTACCGATTATTCCAAAATGATAAGTTAAGTTTAGGCTACTGGGATATGGTAAATTTAATTATTTAACTATTTTTATTTAACTACTTATTTCTAACACTCCCTCTCAAGTGTAGGCCAAAACTACTTTTTAATAGATGAGGCCCAACACGTGAAAATTTAAATGGAAAGTAGGACGGAAGAGATAAGGATTGAATTCAAGATCTCATACTTTGATACCATATTAAATTATTGATTGTCTCAAAAGCATAAACTAAGTTTAAAATATTGAAATATAGTAAATTTAACCATTTAACTACATACTTTTAAGAGCACTGGCAATAGTAGTGCTATATAGCTATTTTTAGCACCACTAAATATCAAAATGAACCCTACAATAGTGGAGCCAAAACTATATTTTTTAGTTCCATAGCTACAGTGCACAGCTAAAAGTGGATGTACACGGTAGCTGAAAGGTAAAAAAAAAAATAATAATAATAATAATATTTTGCGTTCACACTGCTTTTGTAGTGTCTCTTCCCATGTTCACCATGCATTCACACTACTTTTGGTTATGGTTGTATTTTGGTGGTTGAATGAAATATTATTTTATTATAGTGTTTATATTATTTTATTGTGTTAAAAGCTAAAATAAAACCACTGCTTTTGGATGTGAGAAGGTAAAATAAATAAAGTGACCTTTTGTGGTGCTAAAAAACTAAAAATTTTGCTCCACTGTTGTGGATGCTCTAACACAAGTCACTTAATTCATATCTTAGAGTAATTTTAAGGGATTTTTCTATCTAATTACGCATTAGGCACAAACAAACAAAAAAATTTGAGAAAAAAAATCAACTTAAGCATGTAGGACAAAAATCTCACGTTGTCATTTGTGAAAATAGTAGAGTTTGGTGATCTTTGCTCGTGTTTGCCATTGAACCATGGAGCTAGCTGCTTGGGTGAGAGATGTAAGGGAAATCAAGACCATTCAACCGTGCGCAGCAATAAAGTCATCATGCATGTTTGATGGAAGTTGATTTTATTATATATTTTCATGCATTTCCAAAATCTAGATCGAAAATTTTATTCCCTTGGCCTTGAATGCCAGTGTTTTAATTTTAAATATTACTCCATGGAAGACTTGACCTTGTACCTCGCCGCTCGAATCACATGCACATCGATCAGTACATGAACAGTGAATCAGCACATGCTATTTTCATCCTTTGACAGTGATTGAGTGAGATTTATTAAACTGGAATTATCAGAATGAGCGTGGGAAGGGAGTCATAGCTTTTTTTCTTTTTTCCTTTTTACTTGCAAGTTGCAATAAGTAAGACGTGGAGAATTTGTATCCAAGATTCCAAATTGTCTAGATAATACCATTTGTATTACAATACTCTTAACAGGCGATATATTATCTTGTTAAGCTACAGGCTCGTTGGCACAATAAATTTACATTTTGGGTTTATTGTTTTGTTTCTTTCTCTTTCGTTTATTATAGAACATGTTTTTTATTTTCAAAAAAAAATATATATATATATATATATATTTACATGGGGGCTCAAACAAGACCCATTCTTCTCTTCTCTTTTTGGTCCTAGCCCCAGCTATTTCTAAAGCCCATTTCTCTTCTAGCGTGAGTAATTTTTAGATGGCCCAAATCCAAGACCCAGCTCGATTTAACTGAAATCACTCCAAGACTGGCCCAACTTTAAGTTCTTCATTTGAATTCTTAACAAATCCAATAGTAAAAATTTTAAATTTAAAAGACATAAATCTCATAATTAAATATACTAGTACTAACTATTAACTACTAAGCTTGTACACGACATCTATTAACAAGCTACATAGGATCCTATAAGAAAAAAAGCTACATAGGAATAGAGGATAGGAGAGATGTAGGAATAGTATATTATACAATATATATTAAATAGTGAAATTCACTTCTCCATTTTTTTTTTTAAGGAAATTGCAAAAAGGAGGAAATAGTTTGAGCAAACTCCTCGTAAAATCCGGGACAGAGATAATGGGATTTGATTAATGTTCTCCCCCCCCACCCCCCCCCCCCCCAAAAAAAATCTAAAGACTGCTGATATTTAAAAAAAAAAAATTATTATAAGATAAATGTTACATCCACAATATTTTGACAACAAATCCTAAAGATTGTATATATAAGTTGGTAATAATACACTTTTAATTAAATGAGAAATTTATGTGAAGATTATGTGTTCACACATGACACATAGATCTAGTGGTAGTGAAGTAACTAATCTTATCACACAACTCATATGATCGTGACATGCACTGGAGTAAGAGGATTGTGTTAAAAAAAAAAAAAAAAAAAAAAAGCTCTAAATAATTTCAAAAAGAATATTAGTGTGTGCCACACTGCCACCTCTTTAACCCAAATACCCAATGATGTACATATCAAAATTTTATTGATCGGTTTGGCATGGTTTTTAATTCATTATCAGCCCTTTACTCACCACCACAACCACCATCTACTCTTCCTTTAACATACAATGATATATACACCTCTTATAACCCGTTATCTCTTCATTCATCATTGTGTGAGCAAAAAATAATAACACCAAGTCTCGTGGGCCTTTTTTTTTCTTTAAAAACAAAAGTCTCAAGGTTTTTGAGCACTTCCTCTCCTATTGGCTATTGGGCTATATCTTAAAATTTTAAAAGGAGCCCTTGTTTTCTGCTGAACAAAATGATTCAAGAGTTTTCCCTTGTCTTTCTTTTAAAAATACTTTTATTTGTCATGGCAATAAAACTAATTTGATTCATAACCTTTTAATTGTGCCAATTTGGTCCATAACTTTTTAATATTATGTTAATTTAGTCTCTACCATTATCTTTTAGATGAAAATTGCTAATGTGACAAAAATCTAAAATAAAAAATTAATTTTTTGCCATATCAATGAAAATTAATTTTTTATTTTATTTTAGCTATTAGTCACATTAGAAATTTTCATCCAAAAGATAGAAGTAAAGACTAAATTGATACTGTAGGGGTAAAATTCCCAAGTCAACAATAGGCCTTGGACCCCGCACGGAGTCCAGCCATGACCAAAAGGGAAAAGGGAGACCAAAAGACTTCCAGCCCAACCCTGTTGAGCCCAACTTATTTAAAAGACGTCCGAGGAGGAATGTCTCCTCGGACACACCAAATATGGGTCCAATGTGCGCCCTATCCACAGTGAAGAATCATTCCAAACAGATGTGGTTGGTAGGATTAGCCTCACAAAGCAGGAAGAAGGAAGAAAATGTAAGACGTTCAAAGGGAAACCACAACTGCCGCATTAAATGCAAGTAAGCTACTTTTCCAGCCGCATTAATGTGGAGAAGACAGGCGAACAGTGCTACATTGGCCAATGCAACTCACAGAAAGATAAGGTGGATGTCCAATGGGACAGGCAGTCAAGTGAAGATCCAGATGGTTAACAAGTGTAAAGTTCTTATCAATTTAAGGAGGCTATATAAGATAAGAAAATCTCCATGAAGAAGGGATTGAAAAAATTGAGAAAAAAAAACAAAAAGGATATAGAAAGAGAGAGGAAGGCAATAGTCTTTGATCAGAACCAGAGGTGCACCCATACGTCTCATCGGATTAAGTATCCTGTGGACATTAAGGAGATATTCTTACGTTCAAATTGCTGCATGGCATACAATTAACTAACGTTCACTTCGTTCAGCCCTAGTTCTGTAACCTGCTCTCTACAAATTCATTGTCTAGAGTTCTTTGGGCCAGAATCACTTACTTGTTGGGCCTGGGCCTCAAAGACCGATCCTACAGATACGATACTGAAAGCTTAGGAATCAAATTAATACAATTGAAAGGATGTGGACCAAATTAAAATATAATGTAAAATATAAAGACCAAATACGTAGTTTATCTAAAAATAAATTACGTAAAAGTATAATTACACCTAAAAATTAAAATTTTGCAAAATTATACCTAATCAAATAAAGAGAAAAAAAAAAAAAAAAAGTTCAACCAAGTGAAACTATGGTTTTGGCATTCATTTTTTCCCCTTCTCTTTTCTGAATCTCTCTGTCTCTGTGTCTCTCTCACATGTGGAAGCTGTGATGATCAAAAGGAAAAACTGAAAACTCTAGCAAAGAGAAAAAATGGAAAGACAAAAAAGAAAAGAAGTTCCAATGTGTATGAGCCTACCACAGTACGATGCATAAATGGAAAAAGGGCCCACCCAAGCATACAGGTAACAAGGCCAGCTGGACAAGACATGTGGCAGTGAGTGATTGGATATGAAGATATCGTCGTCGGACATCATTGGATACTCCAAATCTAATCTAATAAAAGCGAATTGAATTTTGAAATTCACAAAAAAAAAAAAAAATAAATAAATAATCATAATAACACAAACAAAACACGCGAAACAATGCCCAAAAAGCATCTTCCAAATTTATAGCCCCATCCTTATACCTTAACGTGACTCTAGGCCATCCATCCCCCACTTATTATGTACCCGTGTGTGTCAACTTTAGCCCATATATTTCTCCCAAAATAAAAATAAAAACACTCTAGCCAATACCAACTCTAAAACATCCTTTAACTTGTAATTGTAAAGTTTATTAGAGTTTATTGCATACAAAGTATTTTACATAACTCTAAATGCATCTCCGATTCTCCAATAGTAATTGAAGTCATGACTTGAGATCGTGACTTCAAATTACGATTTTTAAGTTGAAATTGTGATTTTAAGTCATGAATTCAATTGTGATGACTTGAAAATATTGATTCTAAGTTATAAATTCATTTTCTTTTGGGGTATGTGTAAAACAACTTGTATACAATAAGTATAATCTAAATAGTCACTATAAAAAAGATAGGGAGCTCTTTAGAAGGGTGATTCATTTTATGACAAAAATCCATTCATCTCACTATTTTTTATGAATACTTGCTCATCTTACTTATTTTGCAAAAATAAAAAAAAAAAGAAGGAAACAAGAGATCCATTACAAGCATTGAGTTAGGCCAATAAAATAAGAAGCTTGATTTCCTTCTGTTTTTTATAACTATTATAAATTCATTTGCTTTTGGGGTATGGCTAAAACCTTTAGCCAATATCTTTTTAAATTGTAATTGTAAATATTAGAGATTATTACACACATTGTTTTACATAATTCTAAATACATTTCTAAAAAGTAACTAAAATTATGACTTAAAATTTGATTTTTAAGTTGAAAATTGTGATTTTAATTTTTAAGTTCTAAATTTAGTGCTTATGAAGTATGTGTAAAACAATTTGTGTGCAATGAGTATAATCCAAATAGTCACTATAAGAGAGAGAGAGAGAGAGAGGTAATCCATTTTATGACCAAAAAAAATCCATTCATCTCACTATTATTTGTAAATATTTACTCATCTTAATTATTTCGCAAAAAAAAAAAAAAAAAAAAAAAAGAGGAAACAAGATATCCATTTCATTTCAAGCATTGAGTTAGGCCAACAAAATAAGAAGATTGATTCTTTTTTGTTAACTATCGATTTGATTTGTTGTAATATATATATTGTGGGGGCCAGTTTATCAAGAAGTATTGTTAAAAGCGGTAATAACTGGGCCTATGGCCCTATCCGAGGACGTTAAACCATCCGAGGAGGTCAAATAGGCTATGAAGAGAATAAAGTCAAGAGAGAAATAGAGACAATGTGAGATGGGTCCAATAAGTGTCCGAGGACAAAAGCCTCCTCGGCAACGTGTGTCCGAGGTAAATCTTAGTGTCATATCATCACAGACTTACTTCAGAGTTACACCACAACTAAAGATGGGACATTGGACTAGGGATAAGAAAAGAAAAGTAAATAAATATCTTTAAAAGCTGCTACCTCCGCATTAAATGTCTTTCAACCAACTCTTTGGCCGCATTAATGTGGAAATGATGCCTGAACAGTGATCAAACAGCCTTACAGCTACTAGTTGATGGTTCTAGGAGGTGCTGGATGTAACAGACAGGAGTCCCCTGAATCTAACTTACACGTGTGTGGTAAGGATAATACCAAAATTGCAATATATAACCCAGAAGAATGCACTGAGAAGAGGGATTGGAACTCTCATACAATTTCTATCTTGAAGAAAACCATATGAAACAAAAAACTTAGTTTGTTCTGAGGACAAATTTGATAATCTTATTTGTGTCAAACCATCTTAAATCGTTAAGTTTAATCGTTTTTCTTCTGGGATGAATCTAGTTCTTTTATCCACACTCTACAAATTTATTGTTTGGGCTGTTAAAATTTGAGCCCAATCTGGTTTTAGGATCAACACAATTTCAGTCCTTACATATATATATATATATATATATATAATAATGATTTCAATATTAGATATAGTTAAAAATATGTTGCTTCAGCTTCAATCAATAAATCATAAAAATAGTCATTAAAAAAACATTCATGAAAAATGTTGTAATCCTAACATTTTTTTTTTTTTATATGGAATTGTAATTCTAACATTATGCATATCATTTCTATTATACTTATATGTATTCTCTACTTATAGTCATTTAAAAAAAATTGATGTTACCTCCACTCTGTTATGTGAAATGGGGATTATAAAATATCAATTTTGTGATTTATATTTTATTTTTTTAATTAAATAGTGTATAAAAAGTTACATTGGATACATGGTTAGATTTGTAATATTTAATTTGAAGCATATAGTACTTATTTTAAATAAAGATACTTTTTTTATTATTTGTTATTAACCTAATGTCAAGCAAAATTATTAAATTTTGAGATTAAATTCAATAAGGACGGGGTGTAAACCTTTTGGTTTACACCAGCCAATAAGAACATGCTACATTAGACTTTTAGTTAAACTCATTGTAAAATCAGTCAATCTTAATACACCTAATAACATCTCAACAAACCAAAAGAAAACCTATTTCATAATTTCCCTAAATCTCACTCCCTCCTCAGCTTTTGCCTCCCCAGCCACAATCCTCGCCAGGCCTCTGTTTGTCGCTGCACTACCTCACCGGACCTAGGTGGTTTTGCTATATTTTGATTGATTTAGCCATTGCTATATTTGATATCTTCACGGTTTTGGTATTGCTATATTTCAATATAACCTAGAAAAAAGAAAAAAAGAAAAAAAATTCATAAGAATAATTGAAGAGACATTCAAGATTTGTTCAATTACAAAACCAAAATCTAAAACATAATAAACTTCCCCAATTTCACAAACCAGTTTTATACAAAGCCAAAATCTAATTGGAAATTTTTAGGCTCATAACAAAATTATCAAAGAAAAAAGAAAAGTAATAAACCTGATATACTGTAGAACACTTGCTCTAACAATTAATGGATAAAACTCAATTGTTATCCCATACTAATTCTTAAGTCAATTGGACATATATATCCCCAAAAAAAAAAGAAAAAAAAAACCAATTGTGCATAAATAGGCAAATAGTCACTGCCAGTTTTGAGGTAGAATGGACAATTGACTTTACCCTGTTAGAAGCAAATGATGTGTTAGTAATGGAAAACTAGATTTTACTACATCACAAAACTAATGAAACAAATAAAATAAGGAAAAAGTAAGAGAGTTGTGGTTGGCGGTAGTAGGTCCCATCAATATTGAGAACAAGAGCAAATCACCTAGGTTTGGCGAGGTAGTGTGGCAACGAAAGTAGGCCCGGCGAGGTAGTGCAGTGGCAAACGGAGGCCCAGAGAGGATTGTGGCTAGAGAGGTAGGAGCTGAGGAGGGAGTGAGACTTTAGGAAAAATGTGAAATAGATTTTCTTTTGGTCTATTGAGATGTTATTAAGTGCATTAGAATGTATTGATTTTACAATAAATATGGCATGTCTTTATTGGCTAGTGTAAACTAAAGGGTTCATACCCCGTCTTTATTGAATCTAATTTCTTAAATTTTTACAATTAAATTGTAAGAGCACTCACATTAGTGGGTGTAAAATTGTGCAAAATAGATAAAGATGCAAAATTTATACAATATTTCCTAAATCTACTCCGCATTAGTTCGGCTATTGTTGTGTAAATATACATATTTGCTACAGTAACCGTGCATATTTGCATGAT
Source organism: Quercus lobata (assembly GCF_001633185.2). NCBI lineage: Eukaryota > Viridiplantae > Streptophyta > Magnoliopsida > Fagales > Fagaceae > Quercus > Quercus lobata. Next base: position 1,101,039 of record NC_044904.1, on the reverse strand, counting down.
TACTGTAGATGTATATATTACTATTTTATTAATTTTTTCTCTCACCTCCTCTCATCAATCTCTCTTCCTTCACATACTCTCAACACCGCCTAACCACCACTCAATCACCACCACCACAACCCATCACAACCCATGACATTCCAATCACAAAATCAACCAAAAACAAAGAAAAATCAAACCAAACCCAAAATTAAACCTTCAATGGAAAACTCAACAACTTAGAACCCAAAATTAAACTTTCAACAAAAAACCCATCAACCCAAACCCAAACTTAAATTGAAGCCATCGTCACCACTACCATGGAGAGCTTACTTCTGCCATTAGAGAAGAGAGAAACAAGTGCTTGAGAGCTACAACAAAGGAAAAGATCAAAAAATAAAAAGTGAGGAGAAAAGACTGTGGAAGTAGAGAGAAGATTTGATTTTGTAAGATTAAAAAAAAAAAAAACAAAAAAACAAAAAACAAAAAAAGGGGTCAGAATGTTTTAGTGGTGGGGGTTAAAGGTGAGGGAAAGGGAAGCTTCCTTGAAGCTTCCTTGCTTGTAAATATCTCTACAATATAATTTAATTATAAAAGAATTATAATTGATTTTTTTTTTTTTCAAACAAAGCATGATTTTATTTGGAATTTTATTAAAGTCTATATTAAAATTTTTAATTCAGATCAATGCCTTTTTAAAAAAGACTAAAATCATACTAATAGTAAATAATACATACATATATATATATATATATATCTCTCTCTCTCTCTCTCCCCCCAATGCGTAGACTTGAAATGACACATCGAAATATTTCATTGATGGCAGTATGACGGTCGAAGACACCGATTTGTCAGTTGTTACCGAAACTACTATTTTGGTGGTCTGGCCACCAGTTTTGGCGGCACAGTGGGCGAAGACATCGATCTAACGACGGTTGTCGGAAACACTATTTCGGTGGTTCGACCATCGGACCTCCACCACAAGCAACTCCATTGGCCGAGCCACTAAAAAATATGACCATTAGGGAAAATAATAAAAAATTGATGAAAAAAGAATATTTTATTGAAATATCTTGTAAAATATATAAACTGATATGGGTGTTTTATAAAAAAAAATTATATAAAATAGAAAAATAAAATTTTAATATAAAATAAACAGAATCTTTTAGAAGGGTAATATTGTTACTCTATATAGTTGTAGCAAATTTTTATTATTTTGTTTTTTGGGACAGAAAGCATTTTTCTTAGCCTGATCAAACCAAATAATATTTGTTTTGTAGAAATTGTTTAGCAACTTGGGAAGCAGCAAGCATAAATATATATATATATATATATATATACTTTCACTGTTTCACGTACGTAAAGAAACTTCAGTCAAGACACCAACACACCATCTAGCCATTCCTGTAGTCCCTTAACCTTTTCATACTCTCTCCCTCTCTCTTCTTTACTTCCATCATCTCTCTCTCTCTCACTCAACAATGGTGTCACTCTCCCCACTCTCCCTCCTCCTCCTACTCCGCCTCCTCTTCCTCTTCACTCTTACACACCTCTCCACCTCCCAAAACACCACCACAAAACACTACTACCTAAAACTCCCATTACTCCACAAAACCCCACCACCTTCCCCATCCCAATCCCTCCTCCGCGACTCCCTCCGCCTCTCTCATCTCCACCACCACCTCACCTCCCCCATCATCTCCGGAGCCTCCTCCGGCTCCGGCCAATACTTCATCTCCCTCCTCCTCGGCACCCCTCCTCAACCCCTCCTCCTCATCGCTGACACAGCCTCCGACCTCATCTGGACCCACTGCTCCGCCTCCACCCACCACAACCCCCACAACCCCATCTTCTTTCCACGCCTCTCTGCCTCTTTCAAACCCCACCATTGCTTCCACCCTTCCTGTAAACTCGTCCCCAACCCCCCAAACTCACATTGCAACAACCGCTCCACCCTCCACACCCCATGTCTCTTCAACTACTCCTACGCTGACTCCTCTTCTTCCTCCGGCTTCTTCTCCACCGAAACGGCATCGTTTCACTCCAAACACAAACACACTAACCTCACACTGTCATTCGGGTGCGGGTTTCGGGTCTCGGGTGCTGGATTCAATTCGGCCCAGGGAGTCATGGGTCTAGGCAGAGGACCCATTTCGTTTACCTCCCAATTGGGTCGTCATTTTGGGAACAAGTTCTCTTACTGTCTCAAGGATTACACTCTCTCTCCACCACCCACAAGTTACTTAACCATCGGTGCCGAAGCTCAAAACGACAATGTCGTTTCCAACAAAATGAAGTTCACGCCGTTAGTGGTAAACCCTCTCTCCCCGTCGTTTTACTACATTGGTATCAAAAGCGTGTCCGTCAACGGCGCGAAATTACGGATTCACCCTTCCGTTTGGTCCATCAACGACAACGGTAACGGCGGGACAGTTATTGATTCCGGTACGACGTTGACGTTTTTAGCGGAGCAAGCTCACCGTGAAGTTGTAACGGCGATTAGACGGCGAGTGAGGGAGCTAACAGTTCCGAGTCCAACTCCGGGGTTTGAGCTGTGCGTGAACGAGTCGAAGTTGGTAAAGGGAGCGAGTTTGCCGAGGCTGAAGTTTGAACTCGTTGGGAACTCGGTGTTTTCGCCGCCTCCGAGGAATTACTTTATAGAAACTGAGGAACGAGTCATGTGCCTGGCGATTCAACCCGTGAACTCGGAGACCGGGTTTTCAGTGATAGGGAATCTAATGCAACAAGGTTTTTTGTTGGAGTTTGATAGAGACAGATCTCGTCTCGGGTTTTCGCGTCGTGGTTGTGACGTACCATGATAAATTCAAATTCAACTCGTGCTGTTTTTTTGTTTTGGAGGGTTGGAAATAGTTATTTTAATATTATTACTGCTAAATATAAATGATAAATGATAAATCATAGTTGTTTTTGGACATTGTGTGAATTTTCAATTTTGTTTCTCCTCTCAGATTTTTTGTACTTTCTTTTTGGTATATTTTTATTGCTTCGTCGTGTTTTTTTTTTTTCTAAGATGAAACTTGGGATCTATTTAGGTATTGTTTATGGTTAAAAATTAAAAATATTGTAGCAAAATAATTTTTAAATTTGTAAATAATACTGAGGGACTTAATTTTAAAGTTAGATTTGTATTTTTCCGTACCTACGGATCTCATGAACAATATACATAGACCTACTAAAAAAATGCACCCATTGAAAAACGCTCAAAACACGCATCTCAAACTCAAGATTATGTTTTCATTAATCTGAAATTGGATTATAACAGAGAATAGTAGTAAAGAGTGTACAAATTAACACTTTGCCTTATCAACTAGTAGAAGTTGCTGTAGCATTAGGGGCTCCATTCTTTTCCACTGCTAGGATGTTCCAGCGGCTTTGGCCTTTTGGCGTTATGAGCAAGTTTATGTGCAACTCTATTGTAGTCTCTTTTTCAGATGCTTCACTTTCCAGCTGCCTAGCCGACTCAAAGGATCAAGAATTCCTTGAACTTTAAATATTATGTTTTTAAAATTATTAAATTAAACCTAAGTTTTTATTATTATAATAAATTAGGACAAAGTTTGGTCTCAATCTCAAGTACATTGGACCCCTATCAAGGCAATAACATGTGACTAAAAATGAATATGTGTTATCATCTTGACGAATCTATACTAGAATACTGGACCTAAGTTAAATTTAACAAATTATAAGCGTCTATCTTAAACCTTAAAGGCTTAAACATAATGCAGTTTCACTTAAATCCTTTGAGGTTTGGTTTATTACTATATTAAATTTCAAAATTAAAATTTGTTATCTTTTGTAATCTTGAGATTTAATTTGTTATGCTGCTACTAAGTTAGGTGGTAAAAAAGAAAAGAAAAGAAAAAAAGAAGGTAAAATTCACCTAAAGGAAAGAAAATGGTGATTAAAGTGTAATTGTTTCTAAACGCATTTTTATTATTATTGGTTTTTACTTTTTACCCAATGTTATTCAAAGTTTTCAAACCCCCAATGGTTAGTGAGGCTAGTGGAGTGTATGGAAATTTTTAGGCTGAACATTCTGTTATGACCCACAGACAGAGACAACCCACAGTATTAGACAAGATATATAATGAGTAATGACTGGAATTTAATGTGTCAAAACCAATCTATGTGTGTGGGGTACGTAGCCAAAATTTGGCCCATGACTCTCCTTTCTCCAACGAAATGTCTTTTGACTCCACACACATGAAAGTCATTCTCTTCTATTCATTTGAGAAGAAAAATTAAGAGGGTGTTTGGATTGGGAGTATCTCAAAAATTATTACTCAAAACACATAACTCAAAATTATCACTCATTTCTCAAAACTCTATCTTACAAAAAATCCAAAACTGAAAATTTTTGTTTAGCTCCAATATCTCAAAACCGTGCCCCACATCTCAGTACTTAACTTTTTTCACTTTTTGGTGAAGCCCACGGCATGCACAGGTTAGAAGAGCAATTTTCTCTCGTGCGTGTCCTCTTCTCTCTCCTTTCACCCAAAATACTATTTTGTCTTCCTATCTCCACACACACACCGAATGTTAGAACAAGGTTTTATGGTTTTTTCCTTTTCCTTTTCCTTTTCTACACTTTTGCCTCCATATCTCGAAGACCCATCGGCTGCAAACAGCTAACTTGATTTCTGCTGGTGAGTTCCTTTTCCTTCTCTGTTTTATGGGCTATGGTGGACGAGATTTGCTCTTCTTCCTCTACCCTGAAGAGAGCAAAGAATGAGGGAAAAGGTAGTGTAAAACTCATTGCTTAAGCCAGGGAGAAGCCAAAAAAAGAGAGAGTTCCAACGGTCTGAAGGTGATGTGACGACACATTGCACCAGGTCCCACATAGTTGAAACTAATAACCAAAATGCCATCAAACTCAATTTTTAAAAACTGAAAACACTAGTAAACCTGTTCTCAGTTTTCATTCTTATATCTCAAAATTTTGAGAAACAAGTTTTGGAAGCAAAGACTAAAAACAAAGCCAAACAAAATTTCACTCAGTGGGGCCCACAAAATTTGAGTTTTTAGTTATCAATTTTGAGTTATATAACTCAAAACAACCCAATCCAAACACCCTCTAACTAATTTAGACTAACATTATGTTATACCCAACTAAACAAGAGTGGACTTAGGATTTTTTGTTGGGGGCTAAATTTTGGTACTAATATAGTAGCCACGAGTTAAGATAAACTATTATACTCATGCAAAAACGTATATATATATATATATATATATACATATATAAACATTAATATTTTGATACTAGATTAGGTCATAATTTATAAATATATTATATATAAAATTAACAACTTTCACATATATATATTTGCAAGATAATTTTTTTAGGGGAACTTATCATCTTTTAAACTCCAATAAGTATATAAAAATTGTTTAGTTTGATATTAAACTTGTACAAAAAACAAATTTGAAAAAACAAAAACTACATTGTCTCTATAACTACTAATCCGATTGACAAATTATATTAGTTTTTAAGAGCATTATTAGACTAACTCAAACATCTTGAAGGGGCTAACTTCTATTTTTGTAGCTGAATATTTGAAATTTTTAATACTTATACATAATATAAAAGAATTTTTTTTTTTAAATTTTGGGCCCCTAGCCTTACTATAGGTCTACCCATGAACCCAAAACGATTGAAAAAAAGTTTAACAAATCCTGTTAAAATTTATTTAGCAATTAGAAGTCTCTTTTTGCCATTGATTTAAGAATTGAAGAGGAAAAAAAAAAAAAAAAACCCTAAGATTCATATAAACCAATTAAAGATGAAATCAACATACGAAGGTTCATTGTAATAACGGTAAGCATGTTGGGGGCTAATTAGATATGTCATTTGATTAAGGGTTTCTCAAATAGCCTAAAAGTTTCAATTGGGGTTGGAACTTATTGACCGTTAGATTATATATACAAAATAATAGAAATTTGTCAAATCACCGATTATTCTAAAAATTTAAATTTTAAGATATGATAAATTTAATTATTTAACCATTTACTTCTAACAAATTTTAGTTGAGTCCATAGTGCTAGGTTCACAACTTATGAACAAATGTAACATTTTGGTAGTGTCTTGTATTGAGTGATTGTATAGGTTGTACATATCAGCGATTGTATCTGTTGTAGTTTTGTACATGTAGGAGTAAACTACAGTAGCATAGCATAGTTAGTGATAAATGGCTGTCGTTTATATTGTACAGGTTAATTAGTTAGTTACAGGTCCACTCCATGTGTACAGTTTGTATTGGATAGTTGGTTAGTCATTTTTGTGTTTCTTTTTTCCGCCTTTGTTCTCACTATATAAAGAACAAAGTATGATAAGTTTATTCAATGAATTCATTTTACAAGTTTCATATCGTTTTATCTCTCTGTGTGTGTTTACATTCCTCCATTGATGAACCTTTGAAGCTTGTATGTGATTCAATATGGTATCAGAGTTGAACTAGTTCAGAGATCATTCCAATCTGGTATTCTCTAATCCTTCCTAGTTCAATTATGTTCTTTCTTGATTTCCTAGTGCTTCTTTCAGATCAACTAGAAATTTACTTCATTGTGTTTCTGTTGATTCTTGCATTAAGATCATCATCTTCTAGGTCTTGATTTCTTTAGTGTGTTGAAATCTTGATCTTGATTCTCCTGTTCATAATTGAAATTGAAATCTTTAATCTTAGGGTTTCAATTCTTTTTTTTCGATCTTAGGGTTGTTCTATTCCCAATCTGCAGCTTTCTGTTGTGATCTCTGATAGGCCACAAACTGAATGACCCCTTGTGATAGAAATTAATTAATTAATTAGCTAAGTTATTAATTAATCAATTTATCATGCAAATGCGTGGTAACACAAACAAATCACCAATAAACTAAATATGCAGTGGAAAATAAAAGGCACGGTGATCTGTTTACGAATGAGGAAAACCTAATGGCAAAAACCCCACCGGGTGATTTTCAGGTCACCACTCCTAAAACTCCACTATTATCACAATAAGCGGTTACAAGTAAAGGAATCCAAGTACCTTACCAACCTACAGTTGAACCCTTACCCCAATACCCAATTGGACTTGTTCTGTAGTGACAGTTCCCCTTTCAGATGCACGACTCCCAATACGTGACTAACCAATTGCGCGGATTCCAGTACGCGACTTCAATCACCAACTAAGAAGGTTGTTGGTTGTAAAGTTCTTCAGTTCATCCACACGATGAAGATCAAGAAGATACTTGGTCACAAAACCCTACGGTGCACATACACAATAACTTCTTCAAGAGAAAGAGATGACCTAGGGCAAGAATTTCGTCTCCGGTCACAGTTTGCTTAAACAGAGTTTGCTTAAAACTTGTGCAACTTGTGAACACTTTGACGACCCTTAAACTGATTCTTTTATATGTCTAGGGTTAGGAGAAAAGAAAACCCAAAGACACATTCACGGATCCCAAGAAAATCATATTGAAATTCTGAAAATTTTAAACCTCGACAGATAGCAGGTGTCTAGTAGCTGTCGAGCAGGTGTCGAGCACACCGAATGTAGAACAGCTTCCTTAAGCTCGATAGATGCAGCTGTCGAGCCAGCTGTCGAGTTTTAATGAATTTGCACTCTGAACTTGTTTTCTTGAATAGACTTGAAGACTTCAATACTTAATCTTGAAACAAGGTTTCTTGAAGTATTTAAAGACATCCTAAATCTACCCAAATACAAGTAAAATGCGTTTTGTCAAAAGATAAACCAATTACATAAAATCATGACATATGTTCTTAACATGTGAAACACATATGTCATAACAATCTCCCCATTTGGCAATCCGTGACAAAACCACAACAAACAAATGAACATATGAGAGAAGTTATAAATCACTCAACTCATATTCACTTGTTGAATACAATAAAATCTATTCTAACACAAACTCTTGAAAAACTTTGCAAAAAGAGAATTTATGGCAAGTAGACTTTGACAACCTGTATTTCTGAAACACTTTAAACAAAACTCATCAAGGTATCTTTGTGTGAAATAGAAATAATAGATTGCATACAAGTATAAGAAACATGTGTATAAAGGGAGAAAAGAAACAACACATGAAGGGGTAGGTGAAAGAAAAACATACATCAATATAAAGAAAGAGATAAGTACAATGTATGTCCATAAATGGTCACAAGACCTCATATACAAGAGTAATGTATCTAAAAAGAAAGAAAAGAAAAGATACATACTATCTTCACTACATCCCTCAAAATGTATCAACACTTCCCCTAACAAAATGGTCATATACTAACTCTCCCCCTAAGATGGACTACTCTCATACCAAAACTACTTCCCCTTTTTGTCATGAATGACAAAGGGTAAGAGTGTCAAGTAAACATCTCATCAGTAGAGCTAGCATCTCCATCAGCATCATCGTCATCACCATCATCATCATCCTCATCCTTAGAATCAAAAGCCACGGGAGAAGGTGGTGAAGGAGTAGCTTTAGGGGCAAAACCACCCATGGACACCTGTCGTCGTGCAATACGACCGACATGAACGTTCACCTGATACAACTCCGTAGAGAGTGTATCGAGGCGAGCATCCATGCGCTGTAGCTGCGCCATGATGTCTCCTAAAGACACATCGCTCGAAGAAGAAGGAGGAGCCGATGTGGATGGAGCCGAACGAGATGGAGCTGAACGGGAGGAAGGAGCTGCTGAATCCGACTGCTGCGATCGAAGCTGGGCCTCGCTACGTTTAACAGTAGTGTAATCTATGGCACACATGACGGTAAAATGGTCGGAAGAGGGAAAAGGAACGGAAAAATGGAGTAAAATCTTCGTGATAGCAGAAGGAAAGATGAGCTTATCACAGGACGCCGAATCTAGATGAACATCTATAATAGACAAAATGAAATGAGAAGGAAAATCTATGGTAAGATGCTCAAGAAGTGATGGCAAAAATCGAGCACAAGACTTTGTGATGGAGTTATAGTGAGAGAGTGGATGCAAAACAAAAGTCATCACCATGTTCATGAATCTAGGACCTTTAGCAAAAGGTCGACATGGTGTAAAAAGACGTTCACCCCAAGAAGTAGGGCGCTTACAAAAAGCAGACATGAGCTCATCCTTAGACACAGTCCTCAAACGCTCACAACTAGGATAGTCAGGAAACTCTATCCTAAGGACCCGAAGCATATCCGCAACCAACTGCGGTGTGATAAGAATGCGCGTACCTCGAACGCGAGTGAAGGAAAGAGGTACAGATCGATCAATCCCGTGCATGTTGGAGTAGAACTTTTGGATAAGCACGAGAGGACAGGTGACCAGGACGTCACACAGTGACTCCCATCCCCTACTGTGAATGACAGAGGGAAGATCGGTGTCTGCAAAATTCGTCAAAATGACTTGGCGTTTCGAATGAATGCCTTGTCTAGAAAAGTTCTCCGAAAATGCCTTAAAGGCATCATCATCACAAAACCGGATATGAGATAGAGTAGGATCAAACGAAGAAGAAACACCGGAATGAAGAGGATTTCGGGCTGGAGTGGATTTACGCTTAGATGCCATAGACACAACTAACGTAAACTATAGAGAGGGAGAGAAAGAATGACAATCAAAAAAGTCTCAAACAGTTTCAAATATAATAAGTATATTGAAAAGAAGTACGTATGCATGGAAAATGCATGAACATGGGACATGCAAAAGAAATTGCATCATGGGCTCAGCCCAATCCAAACCTATCAGCATACAAACATATAACACACATCTAAATGCATGGCAATACCATTATAATGCTAATGTGATGCAATGTATGAGGTTTTAAACACATTTAAGTGTAAACCCAACCCAAAATTTCAATGAAAGCTCATCAATTTTGAAAAACCCCAAAATTTTTCAAAAACCCCAAAACCTAGGTTTCAAAACATGAAATGCATGAATGAGAAAGGATTAAAAGCTTACCAAGTAAAGAAAAACTTGAAAAACCTTGTAGAATCCTTAAGAACCAAGATTGGAGTGAGATTTAAGTGTTTTGGGAGAGAAAACAGAGAAGTATCGAGAGAGAGATCGATGGAAATGAGAACCGGATCGCGCAGAGGCCTTATATAGAGAAGCCAGTAAATCTTGACAGATGCAGGTATCGAGAGGTATCGAGAGATCTGTCGAGGAGGTGTCGAGGAAATACTCGTCGACATCTGAGGTGTCGAGGAGGTATCGAGGATCAACTCATCAAAATCAAGAACAAAAGCTCGATCGATCCACCAGGTATCGAGAAGCTATCGAGCATACAGACCCAATCTCGATCGATCCACCAGGTATTGAGGTGCAGGCAAGATTGCGATAAGAAATAGCTTAGGAAGCTCGACAGTTAGCTAGCTATTGAGGAGGTATCGAGGACATGTCGAGCCAGCTTTTAAAAGCAGTTTTTCAAGCTGTGAAAAACACAGACATGAATGCAATTCAACATGCAACTCAACCAACGATCCAATCAACATATTAAACTTTCAAAATCATCTCTCAAACAAAATTTAAGCACATGGATCTTCAAACACACACACACACACTAAACAAGTCTAACTAATTTTATATTTCAAAAACAAGTCAAGACAGTTTAGTGAGCATACATTAATACATGTAAAATCTCGTGATGGCCAAATCATATTGTACCTGCACATGTATCAAGAATAACAAAGAATATTGGGTGTTGTGTGTGAAAAACATCGCAAGATTGCATAAGTGTATGCGTGTTATGACGATTTGAGATATGAGAAAATCTTTAACTCACATACAATCATAACTGCTTGATGGGGACTATCACATTTAAGGTACATCCTATAACTCCCACATCTCCTAGAATACACGCTTGCAATCATTTTTAAAGCATTTTTGATTTTTTTGCTTTTGATTTTTCTTTACATATTTTTCTTTTAAACATATCATGCATGGGCTTATTAGAGAGAGAAAAGAAATACCCAATGATATTTGACATTCCAATTTTGCTATGCATAAGCACACAAATGTCATTGACACTACACTTTTGCTATGCCGAAGCATATAGGTGTCATAAAATGATTGGCGGGCAACAGTGGTGAGATGGTTATTAATGCCTTTTTCTTAGGATTTTCTAGTCCTTTCCGTTAAAAAGAGTGATATGAGTGTTAAGTATAAGAGACAACTTAATCGTACTCATCACAAATACGAGCCACAAAACTTACTTGCTTAGTTGTGCATAAAGATACTCATCTAAACTACAAATGATACAAAGTTTAGAAGATTTTGTTTCAATGGCCATCTAAGGTACACAAGTACCAAAGTACACAAAACACACACTGTTTTTGTATTTTTTTTTTCAATTTTTTATTTTTATATATAAAAAAAAAAAAAAAAAAAAAAAAACAAAGAAAAAACTGAAAAATAACCAAACAAAAACATGTTAAACAAACAAAGCATAAAAACTAGATGTAGATGCATGAGGAAGAAGGAAAAAGAGAGGAAGATCATCCCATGAAGATAACACCAATGTTTTGATGAAGGAATTCGAAGTGTTTACTGTCAAAAAGTTTGGTAAACAGGTCAGCCTTCTGATCATCGGTGTGAATAAACTCAAGAGTGAGAGTACCATCATCGACGAGCTCCCTAATGAAGTGATGTCGAATCTCTATGTGTTTAGTTCTAGAATATTGAACCGGATTTTTAGAGATATTAATGGCACTGGTATTATCACAATAAATAGTAAGATGTTCTTGACAAATATCATAATCATGGAGGAGTTTTTGCATCCATAGGAGTTGGGTGCAACAGCTACCAGCAACAATGTACTCAGCTTCTACAGTAGATAATGAGATGAAATTCTGCTTTTTACTCATCCAAGAGACAAGATTATTACCCACATAGAAACAACCTCCTGAAGTACTCTTTCTATCATCAGAATTCCTAACCCAATCAGCATTAGAGTACCTAGCTAGGACATCACTTGTGTCCTTGCTGTACCACACACCAAACTCAGCAGTGGTTTTAACATACTTTATGATTCTCTTTAAAGAAGTCATATGGGACTCTTTGGGATTAGCCTGATATCTAGCACATATTCCAACACTGTAACTAATGTCAGGTCTACTAGCAGTAAGGTAAAGAAGACTACCTATCATGCTTCTATATAGAGAAGAATGAACACTTCTACCTAACAAGTCAACAGTGAGTTTAACATTTGGGCTCATAGGGGTTCTAACAGAACTAGCAGATTCCAAACCAAATTTTTTCACAAGATTCTCAGCATATTTAGATTGAGATAGAAATATACATGAATCTTGTTGACGAATCTGCAACCTAAGGAAGTGAGTCAGCTCTCCAATCATGCTCATCTCGAACTCTGCTTGCATGAGTTTTGAGAAACCATGAGCAAGTTCATCCTTAGTCAATCCAAAGATGATATCATCAACATAGACTTGGGCAACTATTAGCTCGCTATCTTCTCTTTTGATGAAAAGAGTCTGATCAGCCTTTCCTCTTGTGAACCCATGTGACACCAAGTATTGTGTAAGCCGATCATACCAAGCTCGGGGGGCTTGCTTTAACCCATAGAGTGTCTTCTTGAGGTACAGTACATGATCTGGAAAGTATGGGTCAATAAACCCTTTTGGTTGCTCCACATAAATGTCTTCTTTGAGCAATCCATTTAAGAAAGTAGTCTTCACATCCATCTGATAAAACTTGAACTTTAATTGACAGGCCAGTGTAAGGAGAATTCTGATGGACTCCATACGGGCAACCGGAGCAAATGTTTCATCATAGTCTACTCCTTCCATTTGCGAGTATCATTGAGTTACAAGCCAAGCCTTGTTCCAGATCACATTGCCCTCCTCATAAGTCTTGTTGCGGAATATCCACTTTGTACTAATGATGCGTTCACCCTCCGATCTAGGTACCAAGGTCCAAACATCATTCCTCTAAAACTGAAGAAGTTCATCATGCATTGCTTCAACCCAACTTTCATCCTGAAGTGCTTCCTCAACTTTTGTGGGTTCAACCTATGATAAATAATAAGAATAAGACACAAAGTTAGCAACACATTTATCAACAGTTCATTTCCTTAATGTGAGTTCATTCATATTTCCCACAATATCTTCTAGAGGATGATTTAATTTAACCCTGGATGAAGGTCTTTTCTCTTCATGAGACTCAGAATCTGGTGAAGTGGGTATGTCTACAGAATCTTCCTAAACACTGGGAGTACTAGGAGTACTTGGAGATGCAGGTTCTTGTTCAATAAGTTCTTGAACTTCATTAGGCTCAGGAAGAAGAATTTCTTTAGGTAACTCCTCAATACCTTTCTGAGAACTAGAATCTGAAAACTCATCAATAACAACATTCACTGTCTCCATTACCTTCATAGTTCTCTTGTTGTATACTCGATAAGCCTTGTTTGTGGAGGAGTAGCCCAAAAATATACCTTCATCACTCCTAGAGTCAAACTTTCCCACATTCTCTCTATCCTTGAGGATGAAACATGTGCTTCCAAAGATCTTGAAGCACTTCACATTCGGCTTCCTTCCTTTTCATAACTCATATGGAGTCTTCTTGGTACCAGGTCTGAAGTACACCCTATTAACTGTATGACAAGTAGTGTTAATAGCTTCTTCCTAAAAGTTTCTGGCCAAATCCTTGTTATATAACATGGCTCTGGCCATCTCCTGAATAACTCCGTTCTTTCTTTCTACCACACCATTCTGCTGAAGAGTAATAGGAGCAGAGAATTCTTGAGATATGCCTGATCTCTGGCAAAAGGACTCCATATATGAGTTTTCGAATTCTTTACCATGGTCACTTCGAATTCGATCAATCTTCAGGTTCTTCTCATTCTGCAGTCTTGTGCATAAGGCTTCAATATGCTCAGGAGAATCAGACTTGGATCGTAAGAGAATGACCCAAGTGTACCTGAAGTCGTCTACCACAACCATGATGTATCTCTTACCACCAAGAGACTCGGTTCTAGTTGGACCCATAAGATCCAAATGTAGAAGCTCCAATGGCCTAGATGTAGCTGATGTCTGAGTGCTTGGATGCTTAGCTTTTTTCTGTTTCCCAAGTTGACATGGTCCACACACCATATTGTTCATTCTACTAAGTTTCGGTATTCCCAAGACTGATTCATGCCTAGATACAATAGAAAGATGTTTGTAACTAACATGTCCCATCCGTTGATGCATAAATCTTCATTTGGCAAACGAATGCTATTGCACACAATATCAGCATCAGGAACCAATCCATAACAGTTTTCTAAAGTGCGAACACCACTTATAAGGTTCTTTCCAGACTCATCCATGACAAGACATTTTCCCTTTGAGAATAGCACCATGAAGTCTTGATCACATATCTGACTTATACTTAACAGGTTCACCCTTAGACCTTATACATATAGGACATTTGCAATTTCTGGCAGTTCAGGTAGAGAAATAATTCTCTTTCCTTTAATTTGAGATTTTCTCCCATCACCGAAAGTAACATTGCTACCCTTTTTAGACTCGAAGGTCTTGAAAAGAGATCTGTCTCCAGTCATGTGTCTTGAACAACTGCTGTCGAGGTACCACAAACATGTGTCCATAACTTTAAATGCAGATTTCATCATAAAACACACTTCATGTTTAGATGACAGATCAGTGGGAATGGTGCTTTCTCTCATCTACCTTTTTTGAGCTCTGCCTTTAATGTTTACTCTTCTCAGACAAACTCCTTTGTACATTTTCATTCTAAGACAGTCTAGTTTCTTCTTAGCCAAACTGAGATTTTTTTTCAATAATCATCATAAGAGAATTCAAATAATTAACTTTTAGACTTGTATTTTCTGAAACACTCAATCAAAAAGAGATTAGAAAAACAAGATGTATTTGAAAACATAGATCTCTTCAAGCTGGTTACAGTCATGACAACAGGGGTCAATAGATCAACATAGCAAAGATTAAATCCTAATCAGAGTGTGCCTACTCTGATACCACTTGATAGGCCACAAACTGAATGACCCATTGTGATAGAAATTAATTAATTAATTAGCCAAGTTATTAATTAACCAATTTATCATGCAAACGCGTGGTAGCACAAACAAATCACCAATAAACTAAAAATGTAGCGGAAAATAAAAGACACGGTGATTTGTTTACGAATGGGGAAAACCTGACGACAAAAACCCCACCGGATGATTTTCAGATCACCACTCCCGAAACTCCACTATTATCACAACAAGCGGTTACAAGTAAAGGAATCTAAGTACCTTACCAACTTACAGTTGAACCCTTACCCCAATACCCAATTGGACTTATTTTGTAGTGACAGTTCCCCTTTCAGATGCACGACTCTTAGTACGTGACTAACGAATTGCGCGGATCCCAGTACGCGACTTCAATCACCAACTAAGAAGGTTGTTGGTTGCAAAGTTCTTCAGTTCATCCACACGATGAAGATCAAGAAGATGCTTGGTCACAAAACCCTACGGTGCACATACACAGCAACTTCTTCAAGAGAAAGAGATGAACTAGGGTAAGAACTTCATCTCCGGCCACAATTTGCTTGAACAGAGTTTGCTCAAAACTTGTGCAACTTGTGAACACTTTGACGGCCCTTAAACTGATCATTTTATATGTCTAGGGTTAGGAGAAAAGAAAGCCCAAAGACACATTCACGAATCCTAAGAAAATCAGATTGAAATTCTGAAAATCTTAAACCTCGACAGATAGCAGGTGTCGAGCAACTGTCGAGCAGGTATCGAGCACACCGAATGTAGAACAGCTTCTTTAAGCTCGATAGATGCAACTGTCAAGCTTTAATGAATTTGCACTCTGAACTTGTTTTCTTGAACAGACTTGAAGACTTCAATACTTGATCTTGAAACAAGGTTTCTTGAAGTATTTAAAGACATCCTAAATCTACCCAAATACAAATAAAATACGTTTTGTCAAAGGATAAGCCAATTACATAAAATCATGACATATGTTCTTAACATGTGAAATGCTTATGTCCTAACAATCTCATCAAGATTGTGAATTGCATCTTGATTTGATTTAGCTTTTACATCATTCCACATAATTCATTTCTTGTTTCTTGAAGAATTCTCGAGAAAGTCAATTCTTGATTTTCTTTTGCTTGGGACTTTGAATCTTCATCATTTTTTCTTTGATAATACTGCACTAAGTATGACTAAGAGTACCTCTAGTGCTACTGCTCCTACTGTCCAGCCTTGGGAAAACACATCTAGTCCTTATTTTTTATCTAGTGTTGATAATCTAGGTGTTTCTTTGGGTTTCATTGATGGTTCTATCCCTAAGCCTCAATTTGTTGATCACCCACATTACACAGCATGGTGTAAATGCAACAGCACAGTCCTAGCTTGGTTGTATAATTCTGTTTCTAAGGATTTGCAATCAAGTATAGTTTATTTCAAGACTGCCAGAGATGTGTGGCTTGACTTACAGTACAGATATGGCCAAGGAAGTGGACCTACAATTTTTGACTTAAGAAAGTAGATTAGTTCTTTGACCCAAGAAGACTTAACCATCAATGCATACTACACCAAATTTAAGGGACTTTGGGATGAGTTTTCTAATTATAGGACATGCACATGTGGTCATCAAGTTGAGGATTGTATCATGTCTTTTTTGATGGGGCTGAATGAGACATATGCAGCTGTCAGAGGCCAAATTCTCCTTATGGAACTTGTGCCTCCCTTGAGCAAAGTGTTTTCTCTTCTGCTTCAAGATGAGAAGTAGAGAAAGGTGGGTGCTGGGAAGAAAGTCTTGGTTGATACATCAACAGCTTTGGCAGCTTTTGGGTCCAAGTCTGTGACATGTTGTTGACAGATGTTACAAGTTGCATGGATATCCTCCTAGATATAAGTTCAAGAACAAGGGTGGTCAGCCTTTTGCAAACAATGTCATTGCTATTGAAGATCATGCTAGTGAACCTGTCACACTCACCAAGGCTCAATATCAGCAATTGGTTGGATTGTTGAACTCTCAATGTCACTTTGGCACTCAAGCACCACCAGAGGCATGTTTGGACAATACTCACCAAATTGCCACCATCATTACTCAGCCTTCAATGGATGTTCAAGCCCAAACCTTATCAAGTATTTATTTTTCTCCTTCTCTTGAGCATTCAGTCTTCTCTTCTAGTGTCAATACCTTTCATATTAGTTCATATGACTGGATTCTTGATAGTGGTGCAACAGACCACATGGTACATTCCATTCATTTCTTTACTTCTATTACTTCTTCTGTTCAGATTTCAGTTAGACTTCCTAGTGGTGACATGGTTAAGGTGACTCATATTGGAACTGTTAAAGTTTCAGCAACTCTAACTCTAGAACATGTCCTTTGCATTCCTAGTTTTTCTTTCAATCTTATTTTTATCAGTAAGCTGACCCAAAATCCTTCTTGTTGCTGTATTTTCCTTTCTCATTATTGTTTTCTTCAGGACTTACTACATTGGAAGATGATTGGGTTGGGTAAGAGACATGGAGGACTGTATACTTTGCAGTGCACTGATTCCATCACCTTACCATCTTCTATTTCAGAGGTTTTATCCAGATTACCATCCTTTCTTTGTAATAAAAGTGTCATTGTTTGTAATCTTGACTCTTCTCATGCTGTTGCTACTTCAAATAATGTTGTTAGATTGTGGCATTACAGATTAGGTCATCTTTCTTCACAAAGACTAGCTTTGTTGAAATATATTGTACCTAATCTAACTTCTTGTAATAATAACAATTCCTTTGATTGTTATGTATGCCCTTTAGCTAAGCAACACAAATTGCCTTTTCCTAAATCCACAAGTGTTTCCTTATCTTGTTTTAATTTGATCCATGCTGATATTTGGGGACCGTATTCTACTCCTTCATTGAATGGCTCAAGATATTTTCTTACTTTGGTTGATGATCATAGTAGATGTACTTGGGTTTATTTAATGAAACATAAATTTGATGCTTCTTCCTAAATTCAAACCTTCTTTCAAATGATTCTCAATCAATTCAAGGTGTCCATTAAGGTGATTAGGAGTGATAATGGCCTTGAATTTGCTCTTTCTTCATTTTATGCTTCCAATGGTATTTTACACCAGCTGTCTTGTGTTGAGACACCTCAACAAAATGCTATTGTTGAAAAAAAACATCAGCATCTACCTTGATCTGTTGAATGTTGCTAGAGCCTTAAGGTTTCCTTCAAATTTACCTTTAAAATTCTGGGGGGATTGTGTTCTTACAGCCACATATCTTATCAACATACTTCCTAGTCCTCTTCTAGGTAATCTTACTCCTTATCAGAAACTATTGGGTCATCCTCCATCCTACCAACATCTTAGATCTTTTGGTTGCCTATGTTATGCCTCTACTTTAACTAGGAACAGATCCAAGTTTGATCCTAGAGCAAAGGCATGCATATTTCTTGGATATCCTTTTGGGACCAAAGGGTATAAATTGTATGATTTTTCCAATAAAACTGTTTTTCTTTCTAGAGATATCATCTTCAAAGAATAGGTCTTTCCCTTTAAACATTAGCTGCCTAAACTTACTCCTAGTTCTTCTTCCACTTCTCAAAATGTGTTTCCATCTCAACCTTCCCTTCCAGAGTCCATTCCTTCTATTTCTGCTGAATTTTCTCTCCCTTTTAGTCTTGTTGACACTGTTGTACCTCTTGATTTGGACTCTTTTCCACCTGTTATTGCTGTTCCACCTGAACCTCCTACTCTTGCTACTCCCTTACCTGATTTACCTGTTGTTAGAAGCTCCAATAGGTCTCATAAACCTCCCTCATATCTTCATGATTAGCACTGCAATTTAGCTTTCACATACATTCCTGATCATCACTGCAATTTGGATTCGACTTCCCTCATACCTTCCCATGATTCCATTTCCCTTGACAATCTAGGTATTCTTTATCCACTTTCCTCTACTCTCTCACATTCTAAGTTGTCTAATACACATAGAGCCTTTTTCATTGCCTTGTCTATTGCCAAGGAACCCATTTCATATGCTGAAGCTTTGCCTAATCCCTTGTGGCAAGCTGCCATGAAGGCTGAGATTGATGCTCTTCAGGCTAATCAGACTTGGGTCATGACCAAACTACCTCCTGGTAAAGTGCCTATTGGGTGCAAGTGGGTGTACAAAATTAAGCTTAAAGCTGATGGCTCCATTGAAAGGTATAAGGCTAGACTTGTTGATAAGGGCTTTACTCAAACTAAGGGAATTGATTTTTATGAAATCTTCTTTCCAGTGGTAAAGTTTGTGACTGTTAGAACTCTTTTGGCTGTGGCTGCTATGTATGGTTGGCATCTATCCCAATTGGATGTCAATAATGCTTTCTTGCATGGGGATTTGAATGAGGAGGTATATATGGTTCTTCCTCCTGGATTTGGCAGCAAGGGGGAGGTGTGCAAACTCACAAAGTCCCTTTATGGCTTGAAGCAGGCAAGCAGGCAGTGGTTTGCCAAACTCTCATCCACTCTTCTTGATCATGGTTTTCTTCAATCTAAATTAGATTATTCTATCTTCACTAAGGTCAGCAAGGGTTCAATTCTCATCTTGCTAGTTTGTATGGATGATATTCTGATAGCTGGCAATAATGTGGAGGTAGTCAATGCTTTCAAGGTTTTCCTAGATGACAAGTTCAAGCTCAAGGATCTTGGTACCTTGAAGTATTTCTTAGGCCTTAAGGTTGCAAGGATTGAGAAAGGCATCAGTTTGTGTCAAAGGAAATTCACTTTAGAGTTGCTTTCTGATATAGGTCTGCTAGCAAGTAAACCTGCTAATGTTCCTATGGATCAATCAACCAAGTTTAGGAGCTCAATGGGAGAGGATGTTCGAGATCCATCTTTATATAGAAGAATTATAGGCAAGCTACTTTATTTGACTTTGACAGGCCTGATATCTACTACTTAGTGCATAAATTGAGTCAGTTTATGAGTTCTCCTAAAATTCCACATCTACAAGCAGCCTATAAAGTGCTTAAGTATCTAAAGAAGACACCAGGACAGGGCTTATTTCTATCTGCAAGTCCTGAATTGAGACTCAAAGCCTACTGTGATGCTAATTGGGTAGCTTGTCCAGACACCAGAAGATTAGTTTCAGGGTTCTGTATCTTTCTTGGTGATTCTCTCATATCCTGGAAATGTAAATAGCAACAAGTGGTGTCCAGATCATCAGCAGAATCAGAATATCGAGCAATGGCTATTGTAACAAGTGAGGTTGTTTAGTTGTTAGCCTTGCTTAAAACTTTTGGTTTAGATCACAATCAGCTAGCCTCTTTGTACTTTGATAGTAAGGCAGCTTTATACATTGCTGCAAATCTAGTATTCCATGAACGAACAAAACATATAAAGGTTGACTACCATTTTATTCGAAACAAGATTCAAGATGGAGTGATTAAGACATTCCATGTTCCTAGTAGACACTAGATTGCGGATTTCTTAACAAAGGCACTTGGATGCAAACAATTTTACTTCCTTCTGTCCAAGATGAACTTGTTCAACATTTATGGTTCATCTTGAGAGGGAGTATTGAGTGATTGTATATGTTGTACATATCAGTGATTGTACCTGTTGTAGTTTTGTACATGTAGGAATAAACTATAGTAGCATAGCATAGTTAGTGATAAACGGTTGTCGTTTATATTGTATAGGTTAATGAGTTAGTTACAGGTCCACTCCACGTGTACAGTTTGTATTAGATAGTTGGTTAGTCATCTTTCTGTTTCTTTTTTCCGCCTTTGTTCTCACTATATAAAGAATAGAGTATGATAAGTTTATTCAATGAATTCATTTTACAAGTTTCATATCGTTCTATCTCTCTCTATGTGTTTACATTCCTCCATTGATGAACCTTTGAAGCTTGTATGTGATTCAATATCTTGAGTGTTATGAAGATCAGACTACTACTGCTCAAGAAGTTAATTAGGTTTTGGAATCTCAATTGCATCTTGACACCAAGTTGATGAATTGATAAATAAGCTCGATTTATCGAGATTCGTGTTGGCAAAATCCTATAGTTCAAAAGAGGTCGTTAGAGAAAATTCAATAATTGGCCAAGCCATGTTTAAACTTTATATACTCACTGTTACTGGCATGGCCTATACAAATAGAGAATAGTTATCTGCTGATATGTAGTTAAACAAACGTAACTCCCAAGCAAAAAGATTGGATTGTAGCCTGTCCTTGTGGTCCGTGGTATCATACATACTTTTATCAAATACGTGGTGTGCGTTTGCCCAACACTGAAGCTGCTGTTTGAGTGTTTTTTTGGTTGGTCTCATGACACTATTCATGGACCAGCACAAAAATGTATGAATAGTATTTATAAACAGTATTTTACTTTTAAAAAATATTTTACTATCATATTTTCAATAAAATTTTTTAATTTTCAACAAGTAAACCGTATAAAACAGAGCCGTGGTATCATAATTCGTAACTCAAGACACTTTTGAAGGACGATAAGGTAACAGATATGACCCCCGTGGTTTGTTGGGTCAATGGCATCATCCTTTCTGCTTTGGGGGACAGTACTATACATTGCTTCTCTGGCTATGTCTCATGACTCTCTTTTTTTTCTTTTTTCTTTTTTCTTTTTTTCCTCTGACAATATAACTGCAAATTAATTAAAGTACATAGACCTTTTTAAGGACCTCTTAAATTTAAAAGTAAGTTTGCAAAAATACTGTTCTAAAAAAACAAAGAGTAAACTTTGAAAAGAGTTGTACATAAATTATAAAACTGAATAAACAGCAACAGAGTGTTACCAAAAAATAACATGTCTATCTTTTATCTTATATAAAATTATTTAATGGGTTGATACATTCATCATGTGATATTGCATAATATTGGATTCATCTTTTGCGTAAAATTTAAATTTATTATATTCATTTAATAATGATTGTTTTTGTTATCAAGTTAAAAATATTAGGTAGCACACATTAAGCCACCTATATTTGGAAATATTTTTTTGGAAATTGAAAAAGTATTGACAATTTTTTCAATTCTCGAAAAAATATTTTCAAAATTGGATGGCTTAATGTGTGGTCTAAGGACACACATTAGTAAAATCCAAAATATTAATTAGTTTTAGTGAATGCACGATTGGATATAATTCAAGGACAAAGACTCTAGTAGCATGAGTTAACTGAAACTCAGAATTTAATACAGAGGATTGAACCTTCACTGACTAGCCTATAAAACAGTTTACTGCAAGCTTGCATTGGGACGGGACTGACTGAGTTTTACCAAATTCTGAGCCCTAGCCAACATGTGTAGCACATAGAGACAGCCTTAATTAGGAGTAGGCAGTCCTATCCTATCCCAACATGCATGGCAGAGGAGAAGTGAGAGAGAGTTATTGCGTTTCAAGAGAAATGGGGAGTAGTCAAGAAAGATGACAGAAAAAGCATATGACAGAGAGTGAAGTTATGGCAGCTAAAGTTACTCTAGACTCTAGAGTGTAGTAATATACGGGAGCAAAGCATGGGTTCACGGTAATTCTTCTCACATGATCTCCCAAGCCTATTGTGAGTAGTGTTTGCCATGAAAGGATGTAAGAAAAAAATGGGACACGGCTTATCTTCAGGGTCTATCAAAGTCTCTTTTCATACGACAATGCATTGTCGTAGTTGTCATATGATGAGCACGAGGTCGAGCATTCTCAATGTACCTCTAGCTAGCTCTCCTGTATATATCTCTTCTTTGATGAAAATTTTACTTTGTTTTTGGAAATGTAGCACAAGTGCACAACTGATTAATGAAGTTCCTTCCATTCACTTGGTTTGGCTCTCCATGTCATTATGTAGGCTTGAACGTGTTAGGAAGTACCATTCATTTTTTTATATATTATTATGGCCGAATCACTGAGTCAACAAAAACAAGAAGAAGCTTATATATTAGAAAGTCGGGTTGAAAATTAATAGTTTAACCAGCCCAACTCACTTGAAAATTAATATCATATTTGTGCGGTTAGGGTGAAATAAATTGGATTAGACAGTTTGATTGGATTGAGCAGGTTGTTGCATAAGCCTACGTCTGATTAATTTTATCTTGGGTCTTTTATTTTTATCCTTTCCAAACTTTTGGGATTTTATACTTATTTTTTACCATTAATTTTAGTTAGTTATAGAGGTTAGTTTTCTTTGTAAGCTAACCTATTATTTATTTATTTATTTATATTATCTGAACAAGTCAGCAGCTTATTTAACACACCATAAAAACACTTTTCAAATATCACTTTTCAAATATTACTTTCTCGATTGGAACACTTTCCCAACACTGTTATTAATTGCTTTCTCAATCAAAATATTGTGCATAGTTCTTTTCTTCTTCTCAAAGTGTTCTTGCCCTCCCATATTTTTTCCCCCCTTACCCTATGATGTCCCAATTTGATTGATTGTGTGATGTGTGTGAATGTGTGATGAGTCCCACATCGAGTATTTACTGGGTTGAACTGTGCTTTATTAACAACTGTAAGAAGCCTCAATTGTGACTAGTCCTTTTGAGGTATAGCGCAAATGTGACTAGCGCTTTTCCTTGAGTCATTACATATGGTATCAGAGCTGGCCCGATAATCCCATGTAGGCTCAGAGACACTACCCCACAAAGTGGGCCCTAACGAGGACGTTAGGATTTGCACCAAAGTTTTACTCTAATTGGTATGAATAAGAACAACACTTTCGTGTGATTCTATAGCACTTTGTGATTGTTCTTTAACCAATTTCTATATATTGTTCTTGTTATTGACTATTCAAATTACACTTGTTTTGATCAAAAGTTTTGTTTATTCACTAAAATATTTCCAACAACCTACACTGAAATGAGATCGTTTGTGTTTGTGCATATTTGTAAGTTACACATTTATTTAGTGATTTTTTATAAGATGTATCTAGTGAATTTTGAATGGATAAATTACTCACGTGTCTAGTAGGTTTTAAATGCAAGACTCAAGAGGTTATTATTCAGCTCACTCTCATGAGAGGAGAAAATGCCATTTGGATTAGAGTTCATTAGCAATATTGATGTTTATTTATTTTTTCTTCTTCTTCAATTGCTCCCATCATATTATAGTTTTTTTTTTTAATATTTTTTATTTTAAAAATCTAGGATTTATTGATAAAAAGGTAGGGAGTTAATTGGGCCGTTCATGACTTAATACAACCAGTTAAAAAGGCCTACAGCTGATAAATGGATATATGGTCGTTTAACTCGACAGGTTTTTTGTTATACGACCATACATAGCTTAATATGCTCATTGAGTATGGGTCCAACGTTTTAGTTGCAGAGGTTGCAGCTTGGGCTTAAAAGGTGGGTTTTTTTCTTTCATTTTCAGGCCCAGAGTGGTTTACTTTAGAATTTGGATGGGAATAAAGAATTCAATCGCAATCATGGCCCAAGGGCCTCATCTTTATTTTCAGATCAGCCTGGCCCAGAAACGGTATAGAGAAAATAAGAATTACGATGTGCCTATGTGGGCTGTAGCCCAAGATTAAGTCCTGGACCTAGCTCAACACTAAGGCTCGAGAGTGGCTACTTGCTTTGTAAAAATAGGTCCTTTTTTTCACTTTGTTTGGGCTTATTGTTGTACAATTAATCCGCTCATCAGAGAGCCTATGCTTTAATTCACACACACAGGAATGCTTTGTTTTGTTTTGGTTTTTTCTCCCCAAATATCTTAATTTTAATGAGAATTCTAAACTAATATAATATACAAAATGCGATGAACGATTCAATCTTTTTATTTTTTTTGAGAATCATGAACGATTCAATCTGAATGAGTATATATAAACCATTATGATGATTTCTTTACATGTTTGATTAAATAATAGGGAACTATCATATTATATTTATTTTCCCTTATTTATTATCGACATGGAAATAAAATAATTAATATGGATAATTCATCACTATTATCTTTTATTATCATGGAGAAAAACCAAACATAAGATTGATCTCGAATTGTTGTGAAAATCTATGAAAGATTGATGCATTATAAAATTTTAGGTGATTTGAATGATGACTGATGATAGTAGTTGGGTTGATTCTTAGCGTGCGTTTGCCTAAGAATTATGAGGCGTTTTGCGTTTTTTGGCTGGGTTCCACAGCACTGTTCACGACCCAGCCAAACTTCGAAAAACGCGCATAAGCAAGTCAACTGTGGGTCCCACGGCATTATTCATAGTTTAAAAATTATTTTGCTACAGTGTTTTCAGCAATAAGTTTTTAGTTTTCAGCAAAATAAACGGTATCTAAATAAACCCTTAATACTACTTGTATGAACTAGTTTTTTGCTAATTAAAAATCTAACTTTTTGTGTCCACAATTTTTTTGAATGACCTAATCCAACTATCATGGAACATATGTTGGGGACTCAAATCTTACCTATGAATAATCGATACTGCTGAATGATCTCCAACTTGTGCATTCCAGGTCTAATAACCCATATGTTATTTTTAGACCCTTTCATTTGCTATTTCATCAGTATTGAATTGATATCCTTAATTTTTCTTTCCATCAGACATCTTTTACCAAATTCATCTCGTTCATTGATCAACTAAGCTGCATGGAGTGAGACTGATATCAAGTTGATCACACTCGTTCATCACGCCGAATGTTGATTGTATGCACTTGTTTGTTTTTTGTTAACAATGGAACAAATTGATAAAACTTGTTTCCAATGCAAATCAGGATTGGTATTTGACCATATAGAATTCAATTGCTGGAATGTATGCCTCCTTAAGCTACGAACAATTGTATTGATGGATTAAAGAGTGTTGATAACTCAATCAGGTGTAACGTGAAACAATCTTATAGTTTATTACTAAATTACTTGCAGGAATTTCTACATGGAGCCTCAATTTTGTTCTACCTGCACCATTAACTATGCTAGTTCAGTATTGGCATCAATTCTTTCTATCTTTCATGTGTCTTCCAACCCAGTTTGAGGCTCCATATGTTTAAATTTTGCATGATCTCCAATTCCCACCTTGCTATTCATCTTCATAGAGTTCAATGCTGGCGAGACCTGTCTTTGTGTTTTGGGTATTCATCAACTTAAGCACTGTTGGATGTAAAACTATGTAAAATGCTCTACAGAAATCTCTTCTAGACATTGTGTTAGCATTACTTGTGAAACTTAGGCTTTGGAAAGCCTGGACATATTATACCAAATTGCACTATAAAACCATTACTAATCTTCATCCGCTGAAATGATCTCCACTGCATTAGTTCTTCTTATGTTTCTCTTCACAATAACTTTATCCTTATTAATATGCATAATTGCAAATTCTTAACCTGTGAATATGGAAAAAAAAGATCCAACCATTACATAATAAGAAAGCAAGATGCAAATGAATGACAGGGCATATTTGGGGCAACCAAAACAAATTCAGAGTAAGCATTCAATTGAACGAGTTAGAGAGAAAGTCCTAAACCTGATATACAATCGCTTGTGAGCAGAATTGTACCTGTTTAGGGACACTTATAAACATGATGAAGATGACGAGGTATGGTCTAGGAACTAGGAACAGAAGAATTGCTACCTGGTATGCCAGGCTTTTATGGTTATGTAACTTACGTCTATTGTATACTATGTTGTAAATTGCTGTTGACTTATAATGTTAAGCCATGGAACTTCAACTTCTATTTCTTCAGATTATAAGCACTTTATTTGTTTATTTATTTTTTAGATATTTTACTGGAACACCTGCTAACTCAAGAGTGGTGTCCTGAAAACTTACAAAACAAGGCATTATGATTATAGACTTACTAGAGAGTGATAATCCAAGTGCTTTTTTTTTTAGATCTTTTACTGGAACACCTGCTAACTCAAAAGTAGTGTCCTGAAAACTTACAAAACAAGGCATTATGATTATAGACTTACTAGAGAGTGATACTCCAAGTGCCCTTAAACCTTTAAGTTGGAAATTGTAGGTCAATGTATGTAAATCTCAATATATAAGTGGCAATATATAAGTTACCATTTTTTGCCAATAACCCTTAGGCCAAATGACATTTTCTATAGTTTCTAACAGATAAACCCAGAATTCGAATCCCCACTCCTCTACTCAAATATATTTAAAAAGAAAAAGTTACCATTTCTTGTAGAAAGGAACTAAACCAATTGGATTGACCCATTTTTATCTCTAAACAAGTGGTTAAAATGAAGAGGCAAACAGAGATGATTAGGAAATGATTTCTCATTAGATGACAAAATTCTAATTTGAGAGCTTTTCATAAAGTCTATATCTTTACTTCAAATAATGTCTTCCCCCAACAACAATCCCAGTTATGTTCCTTTTTGGTCTGTGTATGATAAATCATTTTAGTTGCTTCCATGCATGCTATTAAACAGTGATTCTCACATTTCTCTGTCTTTATAATGTACCGTATACTACAGTAGCAGTTAAATTATGAGGCTTAGAAGCTAATAATAGTTCCTGATTACATGTCCAACTGAAGGATATGTGGGCCACTAGTGCTGCATCATATGACATATCTTGATCATCATTCAAGGATTTGGATTGTTACTTTGAATTGAGACTCACAATGATGCCCACATGTGAATTGCAAGTCGTTCCTCTAAAGCATCATTCTGCACCCAACAGCCCACTAAAAGAACCCCTTTTTGCACTTGCATGCACTTTGTATATGTATCTTAATTTTATTTCTATATTATCTACAATTAATAATAGGGCGGCGCCTTATCAATGCTATTCAAATGAATTTCTTATTTTTAGCATTGTTATCTTTAAAATAAAACCATCTTAATCTATTGATTTGCACATATTGGATTAGATTTCTGCAGATATTTTATTTGTTTATTTACAAAAAATCAACAAAAATACTATTGTACCTTTTTTAATAGAAAAAAAGTATGATTTTAAAATGAGTCAAAACTCCCTTCTACCTTTGCACTCGAGAGCCAATCTCCGCTTGGCCTAAGGAGACTATGCACGCCTCTTTTATCTTTTGGCATATAAACAAATAAGCTTGATCGATGTCTTTAAAAGAAAAGTTTGTACCTAAAAAAAAAGTATGTTCTTGAACCAAATTCACCCTTATTATAAAAATAAAAAATTATATGTGAAAATGGATGATCCCCTCTCAATCTTGATAGGACACCCACCCTAGAATAGTTTATTTCGTACGGATGTCATGGATAGGCATGTTTGTGAAATGCTATGATAGTTTATTAGCTTCAATTACATTAAAGATGGTAAGCAATTTGTATTTTTTATTTCTTTTGTTTGGTATGCTAAACCTTATGATAAAAGAAGATAATTACAGACTAACCAGAAGCAAAGCTAGAATTGAGTTTGTACCCTGGTTGGTGCACAATGCACTTTTCTTTTCATTAAAAAAAAATTTTAATTTTTGCACTTTTTTTTTTCTTCTTCGCTTCCACACACCCACTGTCCAAAGAAGAAATAATAATTAATAATTATAATATGAAAAAGGAATTATTAAGTTATTAGTACCTTTAGATTGTGTTAAGAATGTACCATTTCGGCTTATATATGATTTAGAGACAAAATTAGGATGAATTAACTTTCGGCTGGGACAAATGAATATTCATAGCATTTTTGTACTTAATGAAAGAGACCGGTAGAGGTGAGGTGGAGGGTGTTATTATATGCAGAAACGCACTGTCCCACTTTGAGGACACATTTCATGGAAACTTTGGTGGCTTTGTTTTTTTTGACTCTTACAAATCAAAGCTACTTTTCTTTTTAATGCTTGAAAGTTGAAACAATTGAAAGTACCAACTCCAACTGGACTAGAAAAAATAAAATAAAAAAAAATAAATTAAACCTTAGTTCATACTTGAACTTGATTGAGACATTTGGAAATTCCAAACTCAACCTCTGTCAAATTGTAAGATTAATCTTGCGGAATTTTTGAGTGAAAGCTGAGATTTATCTGGACCCACTTAGAGATTTCCAGGATCAAAAGCACACCCAAAAAAGATGATTGTAATTTGTTGACCTACTGGATTATTGATTCCATTTTACTTTCTGACGGATATACTCAAATACAGATAGGATTATCGATGTGCCATGAAATTTGGGATGGTGATTCATTTTCCTTGTCTTGGTCGTCCATTTCTTTTTCTAAAACGTGTGTACGTGTGTTTGTTTTGTTTTGTTTTGTTTTTTTTTAATAAAACTTTTGGGCAGGTCAATATTGGCTTTCTAAGAAAATGCCAAAAATTAAGGCTAATAGGATTCTTCAAATCTAAAGGTCCTCTTCCTTATCAACTTCTTGGTGTCAAGACATTCCCTTTGTTTTGCTGAATATACTTGTATGTAGATACGCATATCTAACCTATTTATGCTTTTTGTTTTATTCATAACAAAGACATGAAAGCAGTCAATTAAAAAAAAACAATTGCACACATCAGTTTCTAGGGATGAATGAATAAATTCACTAGGAAAACACGTCAGTTTCTAGGGATGAATGAATAAATTCACTAGGAAAATTCTTTTGAGAACCCCGTAAAATAGAAAGATAGTCATATTTATGGTTTGTTTGGATATTATTTATTTTGTTGAAAATTGAAAATTTATTGCTAAAAATACTATAGCAAAATAATTCTTATACTATGAATAGTGTCGTGGGATCCAAGATTTACTACTTATGCATGTTTTTCACAAGTTTTACTTGGTCGTAAATAATGCTGTAGAACCTAATAAAAAATGCAAAACGCAAAATCATTGCTTTGCAAACGCAGGCTTAACTTGGCATTTATGGGTGTTCTACTTTTATGCATGTTTTTCACAAGTTTTACTTGGTCGTAAATAATGCCGTAGAACCTAATAAAAAATGCAAAACGCAAAATCATTGCTTTGCAAACGCAGGCTTAACTTGGCATTTATGGGTGTTCTACTTTTATGCTCCCCCAACTTGAATTTTTTTTTTTCTCCTATAAAATAATCAAATATTAAAATTGAAAAAAAAAAAAAAATCAGATATGACATACGGACATACCGTATGTCAGTGAAACATTTTTTTTTTTTTTTTTGAGATTAAG
Organism: Quercus lobata; assembly: GCF_001633185.2. Lineage (NCBI taxonomy): Eukaryota > Viridiplantae > Streptophyta > Magnoliopsida > Fagales > Fagaceae > Quercus > Quercus lobata. The sequence continues at coordinate 1,071,039 of NC_044904.1, read as the reverse complement.
TCAGTGAAACATTTAAGTGGCTTACCAAAAAAAGAAATAATATAATCTGAAACACTAAGAGTGATATAATATAAAGTGAAACATTAAAGAGTGATGCAATAATTTGTTCCTTGCAATTTATACCTGTTCCTCTACATTCTGCTTATATCAATTAATTCAAAAAAAAAAATGCAAAAAAAAAAAAAAAAACCATTTGGAGTATAAGCTATGTAATTGCGTGATAGGACAAATACCAAAAAGAAGGGAAAATATTAATGTAAGTTTATAACTATTCATAAAGCATCGGAAATGACCAATTAAAGTTTAATCAATCTGTAATCCTGTTCCAAATTCCATGTCAATCCAGGTCTACTTTAAGAGCTCAATAACGAGCATGGTTTCCATGTCTAGAAATATGATGTTTCTAAGTTCCTAGTGTACATGCCAAACATGTGTCTATATTTGCTTTTAATTCAACGGCAAGTGGGAATTGCAATGGCAATGAGTTTGCTTATAAGAAATTCTAATTGGCTAATTGCTAAGCAACACGTGGTATGAAAAGGGTGTAACACATTATTTCCAGCAACTATAGGAACTAATTTGACAAATTTGAAACATGTGTATTACGTGGCAGCCAAGTATTGGCTGACCAAACTGTTAAAACATTTTTAATGAATGAATTTAGAATTAGAGCCCAATTAGGCAACTCAACCAAAAATCAAGTACAAATTAACAACATTTCGCGATAGGTTTCCCAAAAAACAAGGCAACGCTAACTTGTAACCCTTTTTTTTTCTTTTTTCTTTTTTTTGAGAATGATGTAACCTATAGTAATTGATAATAGATTTTTAAGTATAAATAAGATTGACATTTCAAATGAATGAGATCTTAACAAAGTCCCCGCTCACCCCTTACAGGTTCCTAATTGAATCATGTGTCATTGAATTGAAATGTTCAAAAGGTTTTCCTTTTCTTGGAAGTGTTAAAACTAATGGCGTCAAGTTCAAAAAAAACTAAGGCGGTGTTACAGGAGTTTTGCTCAAGATCCGGGCAGAGGGTGAGTGAGGCCAAGTTCCGTGTCTTCTTCTCTTCCAATGTGGGGCCAGACCAAAGAGAGCTCTTTTCTGGTATTCTCGAGTTTAACTCGACTCGTAATCTTGGCAAGTACCTGGGGTTTCCTTTAAAACATGCAGGAGACCGGAAACATGATTTCGATTTTGTGCTGGATAGAGTTAAGAAAAAGCTGGCAGGTTGGAAAGCGAATTTGCTCTCTATGGCTAACCGGGCGGTTCTTATCTAGGCTTCCTCCTCAACCATTCCGAATTATGTGATGCAATATGCTTCTCTTCTGAATAAAATCCTCAATGGTATTGATAGGATCAATAGAAACTTTCTCTGGGGAACAACGGACCATACAAAGAGGATGCATTGGGTGAATTGGGGGGAAGTGACCAAGCCGAAGGAGGCAGGCGGTTTGGGGTTACAGGCTACTAAAGGAAGGAACACAGCTCTTCTGGCCAAGCTCAATTGGAGGTTTCATACTGAGAAGAATGCTCCTTGGGTGAAGGTTTTAAAATTCAAATACTGCAACAGGCAACGAATCAATTCTAGGAATGTAGCGAAACTTCCTAGCTCTCCAGTCTGGAAAGGGTTGAAAAGAGGTGAAGGAGTCTTCAGCAAAGGGGTTAAATGGATTCCAGGTCATGAAAGCAGCTTGAATTTCTGGTCCGATTGCTGGTCAAACCTTGGTCCCATCAGGTCTCAAATCCAAGGCCCACTTCCGCAAGCCTTAGGTAATTTGCAAGTTAAAAATGTGCTCTCCCCCATTAGCTGGAATTGGTCTACTCTTCCTTTTGAGCTCCCTAATGAAGTTAAAGCTAATATTCAAGCTGTGCCCATTCCTCTTGTGGCTAGGGGCAATGATAAATTAGCTTGGAAGTTTTCTTCAAAAGGGGATTTTGATATGAGAAGTGCCTACCTCCTTGCCATAGACTCTTCAGGTACTGATTCCTTCTTTGGTTCTTGGATCTAGAAGTTATCGTCTCTGCCTAGGATTCAAATGTTTATCTGGAAGTGCATGCAGCAAAGCATTGGGGTTAAGGAATGTCTAGCCAATAGAGGGATTTCGCTAGATACTACCTGCCCTCTGTGTCACTTAGAAGTTGAATCTATCATGCATGCCCTCCGGGACTGTAGTTTGGTTAAATCTATATGGCAGCAGTTGGGAACTCAGTGTTTGTACCCCACCTTCTTCTCTCAAGACATCAGGGATTGGTTAACCACCAATGGTAGTCTTAAATCCTCTCAAATTGCAGTGGGAATTCCATGGAATGTTATCTTTTCCTTTGCTATTTGGTTGATTTGGAAGCAATGGAACCAAGTTGTCTTCAGAAACAGGGGAGTTAATCCGAACCTTGGTAAGGTCATTATTTCTCAGGCTTCGGAATTTTTCTTGTGTGCCTCCCAGCCTAAACGCATGAATCAGATGGTGCTTAGATCAGTTAGATGGGAGAAACCGGAGCAAGGGTGGTTTAAATTGAACACTGACGGGTCTTGGAATGCAATGTTGGGAATGGCAGCATGGGGAGGGTTGATTAGAGATCGTTTGGGTAACTGGGTAAGAGGTTTTACAAGGAAAATGGGCAGCGTCAAAAATTTTATTGCGGAAGTTTGGGCTCTTCGTGATGGTCTGATGTTATGTCACCAAATGAAGCTCCCTGCCATTGAAGTTGAGCTTGATGCTAAGGCCCTGGTTGATGCATTGAGTAATCCCAGCTACAGTAACTCAGTGATCTCTCCTATTTTTGATGATTGTAAGATTCTCCTTTCCCAATTTTCCCTTGTTCGCCTCAAGCATGTCTACCGAGAGGCCAATATTAGTGCTGATCGTTTAGCTAATTCTAGTCACTCCCAAGGCTTAGATTTTATTATTTATTATGTTCCTCCCAAGGATTTGATTTCCTTTGTTGAGGTTGACTGGAATGGTCTTTCTTGTAACGGGCTTTGTCCTGAGTTTGCTCCTTCTTGTTAGTTGAATAAAACTTTCCAGATTACCAAAAAAGAAAAAAGTTCAAAAAAAAAGGGAAAAATACTCATTTCTCACAAACTTTTCAGCAAAATGCCTCTTATATGAAACTATTTAGGGTTGAAACTCGATTTTCTAAAAGTCGAGTTTCAAATGTAAAACTCGATTTTTAGACAATTGAGTTATAGCGAAATGAAACTTTAAAAAAAAAAAAAAAATTGTGGAACTCGAGTTCCATTCAAGGAACATGGAACTCGAGTTTCTAGTGTAGAACTCAAGTTCTTTGAAAATATTCAAGTGGAACTCGAGTTCCAATTTTTTTTTTTTTTTTTTTTTTTTTTTTTTTAAATTTCATTTCGCTATAACTCAATTGTCAAAAAATCTAGTTTTACATTGAAACTCGATTTTCTAAAAATCGAGTTTCAAAACAGGAGTATATTCTTAAATAGTTTTAAACATGGAGCATTTTACTGGAAAGTTTGTGAGAAAGGGGTAAAACCTCATTTTGGCCCAAGTTCAAGAGGTATTCCTTCGTCTCCTCAAATGCCCTTTGATGCTCCTTGTTTCATACAAAGTCTTCTAGACTTTAAACCGAATAAATGGAGAAAAATTTACTTCTTGCCACTTTTTAAATGAACCTCCTTCTACAATACGTGACAAAGTAAAGGGTTGTTTGGTTTTAAAAAACCATCACTCATCACTTCTTACTCAATTTTCATCACCCATCACTTATCACTCTATAACTCATCACTTATTACTAAAAATACCACAACTTCCTAAGGTGGCATGTTTGGCACTTGTTTCCAATTTTGATAACTCAAAAAAGTTTACTTTTTATGGGACCCACAGATTGACTTGGTGCAGCTTTTAATTTTACTTTTTTTTCCCCCTTCAACCCCCAATACCCAAACTCACCAAACCCAGTGAAAAAAAAAAAAAAAAAAAAAAAAACCCAGGAAACCAATGTGGAAAGGAAAAAAGAAAAAAAAAAAAGAGAAGAATAGAGAAATCAGGCCCAGACCCAGCGTGAAAGGAAAAAAAAAAAAAAGAAGAAGAAGAAGAAGACCACCCAACGTGAAAGGACAAAGAAAAAGAAAAAAAATAAGAAGATCGGATTTGACTACTTACATGTTGTGAGTCCTTCAAATATGTGTGTATTTATCAAAATGTCATCATAACTCTATTTCCATAATTTGAAAATATCTAAAATGTATTTTCAATTTTCATAACTCATCGCTCAAAAATCAGAGAATTAAGTGATGGAAACAAAAACTGAAAACACATCCAAACAAACTACTCAGCCGTGGGACTCACCAATTTTGAGTTATAGGTGATGGAAACAGAGTTATAGGTGATGGAAACTAAAAATCCAAACAACCCCTAATAATTGGAGATATTTCTCATTTGAGGGTGACTTAGTTTGAATAATGGTTTTAGCTAAATTTTTATCAACTTCCATGCCTCGAAAATTCAAGAAGTTTCCTACACTAACTCCGAAAACATACTATAAACAACTCATTTTTAGTTGATGTTTCCTCATTTGAAAGAATGATTTTTCCAATTCCATTGAATCACTATCAAAATCTTTGAAATTTTTTTTTTTTTTTTTTGAGATAAACGATAGAAAAATCTTTGAACTTTAACACTACTTCATTGATATATACTTCCTTAAATTGTCCTATCATATCATGGAATATTTAGAGTCTGTTTGGATGGGGGTGTTTTTGGATCATATCACTCAGTTTTCAAAATTGAGTTCTCAAAACATGTGGGTCCCACAAAAAAATTCTTGTTTGGCTTAGTTTTCAACCCTTGTTTCCATCACTCAAAACTCAAATATTTGAGTTAGAGTGATGGAAATAGGAAACAACAAATGGGTGTTTTCAAAAACTAAAATAGGAAACTCAGTGGCACCAACGTAAATATTCGGACTCTGTAGGGCCCATAACTTATGTGTTGTCATGTCAGTTCAGAGCCTGCTTGGTATTACCGTTGCAAGCACCACCACAACAAACCTAGCGTTGCCAACAACCACCATGAAATTGAAACTCAGCCATCGCCAAAACACCAAAATCAACCCACAAAACCAACTACCAATCCACACCACCGAAACACAAAACCAGCCCTAACCGATTCAAGCCACACCTCCACCACTCTCCATACCAACCACCATTGGAACTAAGACACAAGAATTGAGACCGAGAAACAACTGAAACCCAAAAACCCAATCTCCACCGTGACTTAAACTAGATCTCCATCGTGAAACCCAGCCAACACCCAAATGACCACCACCGAAACCCACCATCACCAATCCGAACTTAGCAACCACTGAAACAACCCACCACTTCAAACCCAATAACCACCAATTCAAACCAACAAAAAACAACTAAGAAAGAAATAGAGAAGAGAAAAAAAAAATTTAAATACAGATTGAAGAGGGGAGATACAGAGAAAATTGAGGGTATGAAACTGAAACTAAAATTGAAATTGAAAAAAGAAAGAAGATCAAACAGAAGAAGAGAACCTGTTGTGCGCATGCATTAATGTGAGAGGCGAGGGAAGAACGGTGTGGTTTTCACTGCTTTGTGCTCACTGCCCCTAACCACGATCCCAATTCAGCGAAGGGTTTTGGCATAAAATCATGGTTTAGAAAGAGGTGTGTTAAATGGGTATTGTGAGTAAGAAACTGAAATTGAAAAAAAAATGAAGGAAGATCAAAAAGAAGAAGGGGACCTATTCTATTGTGCTTGTGCGTTAATGTGGGAGGCGAGGGAAGAAGAAGGTGGTTTTCTGATGGGATAAAATGAGGGAGAGGAAAAAAGGAAAAGAAGAAAAGTTTGTTCATGTAGGCAGGAGACAATTTCACCACTGTGTAATGTCAGTGGGTGGGGTCCACAGCTTTGGCAAAAGTTGAGTTAAAAAGATGAGATATGTGATTGAGTTTTTAAACCAAACAAGAGTTTTGGGGTTTTTTCAGTGAAAGTGGGATTTGAGTTATGAGTAATGAGTTTTAAGTTTTAGTTATGAGTTTTAAAAATTGAGTTAAGAAAACTGAGTGATGGGGAAACCAAACGGGCCCTTATTTTTTGGTTGATATGTTGAACTATGAGTGTGCATGAGTCAAGTTGGAGGGTTTTTTCCAACCCAACCCAACCTTGTAGCGATGAGAAATTCCTAACTTATTACATGTGTAGAAACCAACCTAATCCAATTCACATGGGTTGAGTCAGTGAGTTAGGCATACATGTCTTATGATTTGTAAAAAAAAAATTAGGCTTCATTTTAAACACTATTTCCATTAAATTTTTTTAATTCATATAATATGTTTAAGTTATATTCCAAATTCCCAAGTTCATCATAATTAATTCTCAAAATACTGAAATCAATCCAAAAAAAAAAAAAATAAAAAAATAAAATAAGGGTGATAAAATAAACTTATATACAAACACCTGATGGATTGAGTTGGGTAAGGTGGATTGAAAAAACTATCTCTAAGGGCTCTAAACCCACCTTGCAGCCTTTACTTAGAACTATGAGCGAGCTTAGAAACATTCTTTTACCCTCCAAACTATACTCCAAATTTTCCAATACGTTTCACACGTGGGTTTGTACCACATAAAGATAAAGAGTGAAAAAGATAATGGGCCCAATATTAGTTGGGCTTTTTATTTTTGCATGGGCTGCTTATATAGGCCTAACAAAAAATGGGCCTTAACTTAAATAACCTTTTTTTTTTTTAAATTAATGAGAAAATCCCAAGTATTTGATGTACCTAGGATACTTTTTTTTTTCTTTGTTAAGATTTTGAATCTAAAACTTAACAAAACCTAATTCACCCAAATGCAAATAGGTTCATGTGATTAAGGTGGAATTGTGTGTGTGTATATATATATATATATATATATATATTTTTTTTTTGGGGAGGAAAATTAGGGTGGAAAGTTGATATCGGTGACCATGTTGATGAGACATAGCTGCTACACCTGCATACTTCCATATTTAGTAATTTTGATTGGGAAATGCTAACAAATGTCTTTAGTGCATTAGTTAATAATCCATTTAAAAAAAAAATTTATAGGAAAAGAAAAAAAAGTAATTAATGTTTTGACAGCTTTTTTCATTTCCCATAAAAATAGTGTTAAAACTTTCTAGTATGACCCATTTTGATTGGTTAGGTGAGTACTCTGATGACTCAAAAGGATTGCAGAAGCTACACTCAAAATATAATGGGACTCCTTATTCCTATATATTATCTACGGAAGTGACAAACAAAGTTCCTTAAAACTATGACTAGTTTAATCAAATTTCCTAGTGATGGTTGATGACTCGGGACTCGGAAAATTTTATACAAGAGCTAGCCAATGACGACCTACAATTAATATTATTAAAAGGAATCTAGATTATTTATCGTACGTACCTAAGTGTCTTGTTTAATCTCCTAGTGCTAGTGGAAGTGGTGTGTTGTCTCATAACTTCTAGCCTCTGAATTGGGTCGTACCATATTCACATAATACTAAAACTTATATACAAATTTCTTAAGACATTTTAGTTAGAAATAAAGGAAAAAAGAAAAAGAAAAAGAATGTTTTCTTTTTCGATTGAAAGATACTAATAAAGATAGAATGTTTTCTGTCCATGCATGAATGAGTAAATTCTGTCGTTTTGTTTTGGGACTTATTCATTGAGCAAACTACATGATACTTTCTTTTGTCACTTATTCATTGAGCAAACTACATGATACTTTCTTTTGTCACTTTTTTGTTGGTTCTACATCCAAGGGATTTACTTTAAAGCTTTTTAAGGAACACAATTAATGCATGCCTTTCAAATAAAAAGATGTTAATGCTACTTTTACAATATTTTCAAAACAATTTTACAAAAAATCTTAGGTATTAAGTTGTTCTTGGTTATAATTCGGGTTACTACTAACATAAATTTTTTATCTACTAGTAATAATTTGTCATAAAAAATTTGTTATGAAAATATTGTGAATTTAACATTTTTCCTTCTAAAATTATTTCCTTTAATTAAAACGCAAATAAAGAAAATGAAAAATTAATAAGTTCTAAAATAAAAATAAATAAATGTTATTTTACTAAAGTTGTAATTATAACCAAATTTATTACTTTATAAAGGTTATATATTATGGGACATTCCAAAATGAAATATAAGACTCACAAAAAGGGAATAAATGGATTAATTTATAATTAGAAGGGCTCTAGAATTGGAGAAATTATAAGGTCTTCATGATAGACAAGTGACGTTGCTGAGTTAGATTTTTTTTTTTTTTAAAAACAGAAATTGATTACTGACTTAGCAATTTTAAACAAGTGAGAGTTTTTTAGTGGAATGATGGACAACTATTGTGGTCCACCAAAAGACAGTATAATTTCTCCTGAAATTGACATTGTCAAGAACTTAATGGTAACTTTGACTTCGTAAATCATTGCCTTTTCTTCTCTAAAGGAAATGTCCCATTAAGATTAATTTCATTTATTGCACTACATATATAGAAAGCCATCAAGTGCTTCCACCTTTGGCTGGTCTTCAAGAACGCATCCAAAATCTTTTTTTTAGTTGAAACTAAAAAAAAAAAAAAAACTCTGGAAACCTTTTATGTTTTAAATATCAAAAAGGCTTTTTTTCCCCCTTTGTTGGACTAATATTTTTTTTTTTTGTATGTGGCCGAAGAAGAGAAGCAATTGAATAAGTTAATCTCTTTGTTTTAGGACTAGGCAAAAAGTGTTTAACCTATATTCCCAGTTTATTGTTAGAAACTTAAGATAGAGCTAGCATAAGCGTATAGTATAAGAAATAGCAAGATTAATTTTTTTGTTAAGTATAGCAACCCTTGTAAGAACCACTTGCATATAAAGAAACATATTTTATAGGATATCTTTGCTATCCCATGTAGATTAATTACTATTATTTGTGTCCAACCGATTGATGGACCTCATATTGGATTAACAAATAGATTGGCACATCATAGACCCAAGCATCCAATTATTCTTGTCATTCTTGACACTGTATTACATTATATGAGCAATGGTCCACAATTGATGCCTGGTGAGGTGAAATAAAATTTGACCTATATAGGGCCTAAGCAACGACTGAGCTAGGGGGGTTTGCCACCCCTGCAATTATAATTTTGGTGATATATATACAAATATATATATATATATATATATATTCTTAAACAAGATTTTTAATTATATGAAATATATATATATATATATATATTCTTAAACAAGATTTTTAATTATATGAAAAATAGCATTATTATTATATTTTAAATATTTTTATATATAATATTAGATTTCAAATTCTTTTTACAATAATTTATTAACCTTTACAAAAATTTGTATATAAACAGTAAAATATGATGATAATTATATATATAAAAAACTCCAACATCTAATATTGTTTTAAGATAAGCTCTAGAAGTTTCGAATGAATACCAATATTCGTATTTAAATATATATGAAAATTTTGATGAAAATATTATGCATGTGACAAAAAAAAAAAAAAAAACTTATCTTTTTATGCATTTTCTTATATTAAAATATCACATTATATTTAAATAAATAATTTTTTTTTTCTTTGTATATCTATTCACATGCATGTGTGTAAATGCGTGTGTCAAATATAAATTTTATCTCATTAGCTCCGCCATTAGTCCAAGGTTAATTAAAACATAATTAGTTCAATGATATGGTTAATATTTGGGATAGTATTATGGGTAGATTAGCGGATTCATCCTGTTATTTTTGAACCGACAGGTAAAGAGCAATGAAGATGTTGGAATAATCATCTCTAGGAAGGGTAATGCGTGTAAGGCTGAAAGCTCATAAACAAAAGGAAAAATGTAGCCATGTAGGCAAAGCACTATGAAAGTGGAATATGTCAATTTTCTTCCAAGTTCGATTTTACCATTGTGACACACTGACACTAGGTACCTTCCCCCCTCCCACCAAGAAAAAAAAAATGAAGAAGAAGAAGAAGAGAAAGACAATTATGTAAGCAATCTGGAAAAGGTGTCAAAAAAATGAGGGTTTATATATGGTCACCATAGAATTAAATTGTCCTTTTCTTGTAGTTGAAAGACTTCACTATCACCCACAAGATTATGAGAAGTGTTGAGCATGTTACTTGCTTCTGACTTCTGAACTTAGCTCTTGCTAGTGAAATTTGATTAAAAATGTATAACTTAGTTGAGATTGCAACCCGAACTAAATTCTTACTTTTATGATCACATCAAGGGAGGACAATATGTCTTCCAATTACAATTCATGAGTAGTACAAAAGGCAAGTAATCCTAGTGTTAGAATTGTGGATGGATGGGCTGCTTGAAATTTAGCTTATTGATAATGGCTTGGCACTCGAAGCTTCCGAACATTTGTTGTCATTGAAATTTTCAATTAAAATATCACACTATACAATACATCAAGGACTCCTCTTCTATGAAGAGAATGAGCTTAAGAAAACATTTATTTGAAAGTAACCTAAATGAAACATAAATTTTAAGAGTGTAGAGATTGTTATTGACTTATTGTACGTATACCATGGTAATGTTGGAATTTGAGTTGGCTTTGAGGTTATATCTTATTACAAAAATATTTAAAATATATATATATATATATATAGTTAGTTAGTTAAATAAACTAGCTAATGAAACATATATATTATGGTGATAATATTAATTATAAATTTTGGAGTAGGACATGGAAGGAGGAATGGAAAAAGTTGAGTACCCAAAGTGGAAAGAATTCAAAAATAGCACTCATTGAAACCCAAAAGCTCAGGAATTGGTTCTGAATATTGCTAGGGCAAGAAAGAAAGAGAAGAAGGAACCGTAAGCATTAAATTTGCTAAAAGGAAAAAAACGTCATGACAGGGTGGGATTGATGTCATCATATACAAAACCCCACCCAAACCCAAAGCCTTCTCGTGGGGTTGTGGTAGTGCTAGTGCAGCTATCATCAAATGTTTGAATAGGGTATTTTAAAAAAACTAAGTTCCACAACATCAAATAAATAAATAAATAAATAAAATAAAAAGAAAAATAAACAAATAAATCTAAAAGATGAATAGAAAAATAAACCAATGGGGACCAAAGCAGCCATACCTGTGACCACAAAGGGTGTCCTACAACAAATCAAAACCCTTCTTTAAGTTTCCATTCCCTATATAGCAAAAATATATATATATATATATATATATATTTATATATATATATAAATGTAAAAAAACCCAATAGAAAGAACTAGCTAGAAAGCCAAAACAAATAGTATCATAGAACAGAGAAAGATAAAAAGGGTTACTGAGTAGTGACTGACCTAATAGGGTAAAAGAAGCCTTCCGTACCAAAGGCAAGGAACGTGGGGGAGACACAAATATGAACTTGTTGGTACTTGGTATCTGATGGGTTATACAATTAATGCTAATCTCAACAAATATGATTATATGAGTTTTTCCTTAATTAAATACAACCTTCTGGTTAAAAGAAATTCCTGTACAATCGTATCTTTGGGCAATATACAACATGAAAAATAACTCACCAACCTTTTTTGAATGTATTCTACTTGAGAATATGTTTCTATATATGAATATATTAAAAATTTTATTTTAGAATTTCCAAACCAAAAGAAAAAGGAATTTATGATTTGTGAAATAGAGTTTTTAATTTCTTTTTAGTTTTTTTTTTTTTTTAAAGAATTTGAAAGTTAATTTTTTTATAAATTTTCAAACTTAGGATATGAGACAAACCTATATATATATATATATATATATTCATAAGTGCTTGTCAAGTATTTTTTTTAAATTGTGTCAATGGTGAATTTTAGTACAAAATCAATCGTAGATGATCATGAGTTTTTTGGATTTAAAAGAATATTAAGTTCTATTGTAACAGATGATTGAATTGAAATATAATAAAAAATAATCCTTTTTGTATTTCATTTGTTTACGTTTTTTTTCGTTGAATAATTGCTAGTTCATTTTCACATATTAATTTAGTCTTAAAATTTAGTATATTTTTCATTTTTAAAATAAAATGAAATTCTAGTTATATATGTGTTTAGGGTTTAAGAATTATGAGATCTAAGGTTCCAGAATATAATGATTACAAATTTTAGATTTTTCAAGATAAAGTTGAAATACAAGCATAAAAACATTATTTACTTCATTTTGCATATTTTTGTTCATATAAATGCACCTTAACCGGTATTCTTGGATACTCATGATCATTAACAAAACCCTCACGTCCAATCCAAAATTTGAAATTTATATTATCTCATTTTCTATAAGCAAATATAAAACAAAAAAGATAAAATAAAAGTAGTAGATTTAAAATAGAAAGAAATATAAAAGTTATAAAAGAGCATTCTTATTGTTAAATCTACTGGATGGAACATGTCTAATCCCCATACAACATCAAGTCATCTCAAGATAAATAATTCTCTTTCTTTTCAACTCACCTTCAATCGAGTCTCAGTCGATCAAAACAAATCTCTCAACATACTCTCGACTGAGACTCGCTTGACTGAGACACAAGAAACCTAATTTATATTTAGGTTGTTTAAGTTGGTAAGTATCTAGGATATTGCATTGTTAGTGTCTAGGAAATTACTATTCATGCATAAGTATAAAAGGACACTTATTAGTTGATGGTAGCCGTGCACATCAAAGAAAACCCCAGAACCTCTTTTCACTACAAATAGGGAGTACACAAAAGTGAATTTGAAGAAGGTGTTCTAGTCGATGATCAAAGCTGAAGCCACAATTGTTTATACCGTAGAAAAGAAATCTTTAATGTGATCTTTGAAGTCATGGACGCAGTTCATGGGAGAATTTCAATTTATAAAAGCGAAATGACTTAGAGCATATAGTGGATTTCCATTTGTAAGTATCTACGATATAGTGACTAGGGATATGAGCATTTCTCAATGGTAAACTTCAATTTTAATTAGTGAAATTCTTATTGGGATTAGCGGTAACCTTCTTAGTAGGTTTATTTATTTATTTTTTTGTATATGTTTTCTACTTCGTCTTCATATGACTATGTTATTTATTTCCATATTTGTTGTTTATTTGGTGACATGTTTGGACTGTAGCGATTAATAGGGGAATGCTTTTTTTTTTTTTTTTTTTTTGAGAAACAAACACACATATATATACAAGGGAGAGAGAAAAAGGTAATAGGAAATTGAATTGTTACATAATTGGTTAATTAATCAAGTTGATTAAATCCTTATTGAAATCAACCAGGGAATCTAAAACACTTTTTTTTTCTTTTTTATTTATACAAGATAGAATTTCTATTCTAACCTAATCGAAGTGTATATGTGTGTAAAGCTCACTCTTGAAGACTTGAATCTCGGCCCTTGCCCCTCACACCCTACAAGTATTTATACTTGTGGAGTGACTACCACATTAAGGGTGCACGGTGGTTAAAACACTTTTCAATACACTATTATGGGTAAATATCACTTGTTCGATACCTTCTATTTATATGCATATGAAACTAAAAATAAATAAATCTACTGGTTGTAATTTATTTATATATGTCATTTGTTGGGCTATACAAAAACAATAAGAAGGCTCTAATCTTTATCAATAACAGAGAGAATCCGATCTTGAACCCTTGATCAAAAGGATGAGACGAAAAAAACACAGGAAAGGAAGAAAGATTTATCTCTTTCTCTTTATCTCTCTCTCACTAAACAATTATTATGTTGAAAAGAGAAATGAAAAAGTATGCAGGGTTAATGATTTTAGTTCAACTTTTGTTAACCATGCTGCTTATATAACTGTGTAATTACCCAGACCTTGCCGGGCAAAGGGTTTGAGCCTTTTTCCTGTTTTTTAGTACCATTAAACCTCTTTAGGCCCAAGCAGCAAGCTAAGCGGCTAAAAGCAGAGAATAGAGCTTCTGTTTTATGAAACTAGGAAGACAATAACTGGAGGAGCTTTGAACACCGTGCCATATGTCAAAAGTAATCGGGTACATCTATTAGTCCATCGGTGTTGTGCCCTTTTCAGTTTCGATATACAACTTGCCAACAGCCTCAATTCATATAGCAGACAAAGTACTAGTATTTTCTTTCCAAAATTTTGATTAGCTGCAAAATTTAATTTTAACCAAAATTTGAGGTATGGTAGCTTAAGTACAGTTTTTAGGACCACTACCCATGTTTGGTAAGTTGGTACTACCAAAAGCCATAGGCTCATAAGGCTTGAGAGGTTAAAAAAAATCTAGATTCGAGGATGGGGTGGGGTTATTTGTAAAGTTCTTAATCAAGATAAAAACAAAAGTACTTTTTTTAGTTATTATATTTTAGGTTATTTAAATAAATTTAATCATATAATTTTATTGATCAATACAACATGGTTGAATTTAATTAAAAAATTTAAAGCATAATATGTAAAAAATTATTACAAAATTTTATCGCAAATAATATATGTCATTTGTTTTTAGGAAATATATATCTCCATGTTAAAATAAGAAAGAAAAAAGGAGACAAAGATAGGAAGGACAAAAAGTAAAGATAGAAAGGAGTGGAGCTACAGTTTTGTCCTTTTTTTATGCTACCGAATATCGGAAATAACCAATGAATTACAATTTTTTCCTAGTTTGTAAAATATTATTAGGTTATTAAACTTCCTATTAAAATATAGAATAGTATTTTCATGTTGGATTAGTGATACTATATATATATTTTATAATTCAATGACTAAACTTTTAAATGTAAATAAAAAAATTATTAAATTTTTTTTTATGTGACATCAACCACATTCCTCATCATCAGTCATCTTATTAGTTTTTATGCATTTTTTAATAAACTTTTTTTGAGAGGATATTTTTTAATAAACTTGATAGATAGTACTTTCTAACATTTTTTTTATTGAGATATATCACTTTAGACCCGCTGCAGCCGTTGAAAGCATGTCTCTATAACTAGACCAAAGGTCTATGATTCCTTACTATAGCTATGTAGGAGTACTTGTTTTTTTTAGGACTTATGTACTTATTATATGTTTAATTAGTGCTCTAATATTCTTCTGAATTAACACATCTCTATCGCTTTTGACTCCAAAAAAAAAAAAAAAAAAAAAAAAAAAAAAAAAAAAAAAAAGAATGAGTTGCCCATCATGTAATAACCATGGCAAAGCTCAAACCCATCTTATACGAAGATGTGTATACATGTACACAAATCTTTGATCTATACCTACCTACCAAAGGACATAAATTCCAAAAGGGCCGGTAAGAGCCATCAATACATATGTAACTGAAACCAAGAAAACTTAGGAGGAGGACCTAGAAAGAGAGAGAGAGAAAGAGAAGGGGGGTGGTGGAGTATGTTCTAAGACACAATGATTACATGGTCTTGGGGAAGCAGAAAAGGGTGGCGTGGAGATAGCGAAGAGTATGGAAGAACGTGGGGGCTTGACCGAGGTAGTAGAGGAAAGGTCCTAAAAGATGAGATAGAAAGGAAAAAAAAAAACACAAATAATCTAATACCAAAAAATAAAAATAAAGAAAGAAAAGGGTTAGCTAAGCCTTTTATCATGATGATACTCTCAGCCTTTTTGGTCTTTGGTCGGTCGACAATCTGTGTGTTGTGTGTTCACTCTGTTTCTGCTTGTGTTTCCCATCTCTCTTTCTCTCTCTAACTGCGCTTGTGGAGTGTAATTATACACTTTGAACCAATCACAAAGCAACAACCGCATGTTGTTTTAGTTTAGAGTAATGATCTTTTTTAATTCTATAGTTACATAATAATTATATCATATAATTTCATTGAACTATAAAACTCTAGATTAATTTAGAGTATGGTTTGGTCACAAAATTTATTATAATGTGACTTAATTGTAATAATATCATTTTTGTATGAGTTTGTTGTTGATATCATTTTTATCCTGTATCAATTTACAATAAACTATGTTATTGGTTATAAAAAAATTTATGAAAAAAATGTGATTTTAATTCGTATATCATAGGTACAATTCTTTTTGGTAGAAATAAATTATATATAAGTTAAAAAGATACCCCACCCTGAAAGCTACAGAGATCATGGATAGAGGGAATGTCGTAAGAAGAAAGGAAAGGAAAGGAGACTAGCAGTACTCAAACAGGCTCTATATATTAGAGTGGTGGGAGAGGGTGCAGAAGAGCAAAGAAAAAAACAAAGAAACCAAAAAGATACCAACAAAGCACAAAGGAAAAGGAAAGGCTTGGCTAAGGCAAAGGATAAAAAGGGTCATCACTCACTTACTCACTCACCCCCCACAAAGGCTTGTGGCAGGAAAAACCTACCCAAGTGAAAGAGATATCATCATCATATACCACAAGAGAGAGAGAGAGAGAGATAGCTAGATAGAGAGGACTCTCTGAAACACCAAGATCATCATCTTTCATCCATCAAGATATATCAAACAAGGTCTGTCTGTCTGTCTGCCTTATTTTCTTTTCAAGCATTTCTTCCTTTAGTAATAATACCCTTTTTCACTCTCTTATTCCTAGTGTGAAACAAAACCAACTTCCTTACCTTTTTCTTTGAATTCTCTCTCTCTTATTCAGATCAGAAAGCAATACAAGTTCCAACTTGTTCCATATTTTTAGTTACATATATACATAGAGAGAAAGCTAGAGAGAAAGAGAGAGATGTGTGGAAAGAAAGAAGATGATCAAGGAGAGTGTTCTCAAAGTGTCAATAATATTAACATACAAAGTTTCCAGGAACAGTTACTTGTTCAACAACACCAACAGATGCAACAACACCATCATCATCAACAACAACAACAAAATAGTGACATATATGGAGGCGGAAGAGGATTGATTTTCCCTGAGCCAATCTTACAACCATGGTCTCTCCCTCCAGTCCACGCCTTCAACCAAGCTCACTTTGCCACAAACCCTGTCCGAGACCATGACCCATTTCTAGTCCCTCCACCACCATCATCGTATGCCAGTTTATTCAACAGAAGAGCTCCTTCTCTACAGTTTGCCTATGATGGTCCATCTTCAGATCATCTCAGAATCATATCTGACACTCTTGGACCTGTTGTTCAATCCGGCTCAGCTCCTTTTGGGCTTCAAGCTGAGTTGGGCAAACTCACTGCCCAAGAAATCATGGATGCTAAGGCTCTTGCTGCTTCTAAGAGTCATAGTGAAGCTGAGAGGAGGAGAAGAGAAAGAATCAACAACCATCTTGCTAAGCTGCGTAGCTTATTGCCCAGCACCACCAAAGTAAGTACTTAAAAAAATAATCATAAATATATACACATATATATCAGCACGCGTACAACATGTTGTATTTTATATAGGTTTCATATACCTTTATACTTTCCTTGTACACTTTTTGTTTTGTATGTATCATAACAAACTTAATGAGCTTTTTCAATCAAAGATCTCTTTAGATTTTCCTAAGATTCTAATTATTTTAGGTTGTGCCTTCAAAACCTACCATTAGATATGAGATAGATAGTGTAGTCACGTTTAGTCACATTTTTTCTTTTCTTTTCTGTATGAAGCTCTTTATTGTTGTGTTTCTTTTGGCTTATTCTTTTTCTGAGTCTTGTGGTAGTTCCGAGGAGAGGAAAAAAACGAAAAAAAAAAAGGGAATAAGCGTTAATGTCGCTAAGTTGATATGATAAAGAGGAACAATGGAGCAGTTGAAAAGCTTGCCATGGAAATTTCTTGCCGGATATCAGTCAAACCAAAGTTAGAGAATGAAAAGATATAAAGACAGACAAACTAACATTATTGTCAGTCACACACGCACACTGTAGACTATACTCTTCACACTATACATCGATCCATGCCTTACCTTCAAAAATGAAAAACCCCACCATTAAAATCCCACTGCTACTTTCATTTCTCAACTAGAAAAAACCTCAAATCACATTCATATTTATGTATTGTTATTCCATTAGCAAAAAGATACTAACTTTGATGATTGGTTCATTGGTTATATGATATAGACGGACAAAGCTTCATTATTAGCAGAAGTAATACAACACGTTAAAGAGCTAAAGCGCCAGACTTCTTTGATAGCAGAAACGAGTCCAGTACCCACTGAAGTAGACGAGCTAACCGTGGATACATCTGATGAGGATGGTAAGTTTGTGATCAAAGCCTCACTTTGCTGCGAGGATAGGTCTGATCTTTTGCCTGATCTCATCAAAACTTTGAAAGCTTTACGTTTAAGAACTTTAAAAGCTGAGATTACAACACTTGGGGGTCGTGTAAAGAACGTTCTTTTCATTACTGGGGAAGAGGATTCAAGTAGTAGCGACGAGCAAAACCAAAACCAAAACCAGCATCAACAGCAACATTGTATAAGTTCAATTCAAGACGCGCTTAAAGCAGTGATGGAAAAGACTAATGGGGATGAGTCTTCTTCTGGGAATGTTAAGAGGCAAAGGACTAATGTGAATATCCTTGAACACAGGTCGATTTAATTTACTAAGACCTTACATGCACTTTCTTGTGATCTTTCTTCATCATTATCTTCTTCTTCTTCTTCTTCTATCTTCTTTTTGTTTTGCTTGTGGGAGTGGTTTTTTGGTGTGTTTATTATTATGTATTTCCACCAATGAACAAATAGGTAATGATGGTATGTTTTGTGTACTTGCATCACTACAAAAAATAGGAAAAATGTGTTTTGGTGTATATGTGTGTATGAGTGTGAGAGAGAGAGAGAAAGAAAGAAAGAGAGAGATGGGTTTGTGGTTTGGTGGGATTTCTCATTTTAATTATTTTGTTTTGTTTTGGTTTGGTGGTTCAGAAACTGCACGTAGATGTGCTTAGTTTGTTAGATAAGGAAAAAACAGTGAGGGATCTTTTTCGTAGGGAGAGAAACCTTATTTTAAATCCTAACATAGAAAATGTGGACTTCATGGGCTCTCTCTGATCCGATTTGAACTCAAACATGCAGTCTGTGGTTTTGTTTTGTTTGTTTCTAAAGTCTCTTTCTCTATCACTCTCTCTCTCTCTCTCTCTCTCTCTCTCTCTCTCTCTCTCTTCAGAGTACTGGCCGAAGTATAATCATTCCTAAGAATGGTGACGATATAGTTCTCGTCATGTGCTTCGTCCCCACATGGCCACCACCAATCCATTGAGCTATATCCAACTCATAAGTACAACAAACTTCCATGCCACCCAGCTATGGTTTTTAATGGGATTCCACTACCAAAAAAAGAAAAGAAAAAAAAAAGAATAAGAAAAAGCCCTAATGAGAGGCATGCACGTTTATAGTCACGAGGGCTAGTGATGGAGTTATATAGGGAATGTACATTCCACATATTAATGTTGCTGTGTTCGACCTTTTGGCTTTAATGTACTCGATCTATAGTGTTTTCTTTCACTTTGTGGTCTATGAAATAGCAGTATATGAAAAATTATTAGTTTACCATGCATTATTTATACAAGATTTATACGGTAGATTAAACAAAATATGTATAATATTTTATATTTTTATGCAATGTGTATAATATGGTACATTTTTATGTAAATGTGTATGATATTGTACATATTTATTTAATGTATAATATAAATCTTATATAAATAGTGTAATGTAAACTAATAATTATCATAGTATATATTAAACTTTTAAATTAATTATTTGTTGCAATACGTGTTAGCATATCATGGAATGTCCTGCAATTCCTGTATTTTCTTCTCAAAATCGAATCTATTTTTTCGTATGAATTTCTACTGTACATATGAGGTAGCCTCTCTAGCTGCATGTCTTTTATTTTTTTGGACTGCTTTCATGCCAACATTGTGAAAATATGGTTAAGAAAAACCTGTGTAGGTGAAAATAGGTGGAAAATCTGCATCTATACTGTACTTGGGGATTAGATAAATATTGAGATAAGAGCTATGTTTTTTTAAGTAAAACTACAAGAAATTGTGTGTGCTCACACACATTCATATATTTATATATATAAATGGGAGAAACCATGATAGAGTTATATCTTTTCATCTTGAAGCAAAAACAGATGCTCTCCTTACATGCAATGATGCAATTTTGTTGTAATTTAAATCATTCAATAGGTTAAGAGTATATCTCATATATGCAAAATTAATATACCATACGAGTACTAACAATGATATATATCATTTCATTGATTTATAAATAACAGGATTATTATACATGATAAAATCCATCCTATTAACTTATGCAATGATGCAATTTTGTTGTAATTTAAATCATTCAATAGGTTAAGAGTATATCTCATATATGCAAAATTAATATACCATACGAGTACTAACAATGATATATATCATTTCATTGATTTATAAATAACAGGATTATTATACATGATAAAATCCATCCTATTAACTTTGATAGTGCCTCTCTCTCTCTCTCTCTCTCTCTCTCTCTCTCTCTCTCTCTCTCTCTCTCTCTCTCTCTCTCTCTCTCTCTCTCTCCATGCATGCACATAACTTAGGATGTGTTTGGATACCGTTTATTTTGCTGAAAACTGAAAAACTAAAAACAATAAAAAAATAGTTTTTGGGTTACTGTTCAGGCTAAAAACACTGTTTATTTGCCTTAATGCATTGTTTATGTCCCATGAACAGTACAAGAGGCACTGGTATAAAAAAAAAAAAAGGCAAAAGTACAAGAGGCACTGGTATAAGGCAAAAGGCAAAAGGCAAAACGCTAAACGTGGACGTAGGATCCAAACGGTCACTTAGTATAACTTTTGTTAATATTACAAAATTTGATAATTTTCCATTGATTGTATTTTTTTCATGAGAATCACTATTGAGTTAGATTGTCTTCTTATATAAATACTAACAAAATATTAAAATGATAAAGAATAAATAACAATCTTGTCTTTAAAATGTTTAAATTTCAAATTTTTTATACTTTAAAATTACACATAAAAACATGATTTCGTAGATTGAATCATAAATGTATTCATTTGACACAAATTTTAGCATGTATATTAAGAATAAAGATAACATATAACCTAATGATTGGATTTTCAAAATACTAATTGATGTAATGTTAATAAAAAGTTGCATCGAATGTTACTTAATTGATCTTGATAAAAAAACTATATCATCTTCTTATAATACCTTCCATGCACACAAAATATCAAAATGAGCAAACAATTATCTAACATTTGAAATTTTTAATTTCAAACTCTTTTTTATTTTTACTTTAAAACTATACACAAAACATGAGTTAATGAATTGGATAATCTATAATATTTGTTTAATATGGAATTGGACAATGTGTTAAGAACAAAAAGTTACATCAACTTGATTCTTCTTTTTGATAGTTGTGTCAACCTAATTCTTAAATATATATCATTAGTTGTCTTTTGATAGATTCATGGTTTTTTTTTTTTTTTTAAAGTAATGCATAAAATAAGTTTATTGATTAAATAGTAAAGAATGTCTTTTATATATAAATATATATATATATATATAATAAATCATTCCAAGAATTTTCATGTTCCACGCATATAAAAAAGAACAACAATAATAAAGAAGGTCTGATTAGGGTAGAATTTTATGGTGGAAGAATAATGTGAATTCAATGAAAATTTTTAAATATTAAATCAAAAAAAAATTATTTAATGGTGTAATATTAATAAAGAATTACATTATGTACAACTTGATGTTGTCCCATGCATATAAAAAGGACAAACAATAAAAATTTTATATATTTTACCTGACATTATATTCACATTTTTTGATCAAATAATTCAAACCCATAAAATTATGTTGTCCCATGCATATAAAAAGGACAAACAATAAAATTTTTATATATTTTACCTGACATTATATTCACATTTTTTGATCAAATAATTCAAACCCATAAAATTTGAAATGTATGTATCTTTGGAATTCATAATACATTGAAAAATACTATGTTCACAAAATTTTTATAACACTTTCACAACAAATTCGAAGTGACAAGTTGTTATTTGCTATTATTAGTGGGTAAAAAAGTAATTTTAGTGATAAGTTCAAATTAAAACTAATAATAACTTATCACTTAATATTTTTTTGAAAATGTTGTGAAGGTAACTTTTTTCTATATATTATGCATCATAGTACATGTGGGGCCCGGCCCAAAAATAATGGGCCACTCCAAATCCAGGCCCATCCGAGGAGCGTCCTTTCCGAGGAGAGGCCACACATGAAGCGTTACTCAATCCCAGCAACGCCCAGGAAGCCTGTCCGAGGAGAAACTCCTCCTCGGACATCACGAAGCCCAAACCAAGAGCCATCCCCAGCCAATTCAGTTCACCCTCCAGACATATAAAATGAATAAAATCCAAAATATCCCTCGAAAAGCTATCACCACATTAATTGCGCCCCAACCAACCTCTTGGCCGCATTAATGAGGAAAAGACCCCTGAACAGTACCGCCTTGGCCTCTGCAACTCACAAAGGGAGTGGTGAGGGCGGCTGATGGGACAGGCGCTCAAGTGGATGCTTAGATGATCAACAGGTGTAAGGTTTAGATAAAAGAAGGAGAGCTATATAATGTAATGCAGTCCCCCAAAGAAAGGGACGGAAAAAACGGTAAGAAGACCTAAAGAGAAAAGGAATATAAGGAGACTTGAGAAATCTTTCCCGTGTCTTTTATCTTCTGCAACCACCTTATCCATGCATTCGACCGAACGGGCTCACTGAAGCCAAGTTCTTTCACCCATTCTCTACGAACATTCATTGTGGGTTGCGTCTTGGGTCAAAGCCTGATCATTAGAATTTGGGCCAAGAAAATCGTGCAACCACAGTACATATATTGGAAAAGAGAAATTATATTAATTAACTATGTGCATGCATATACGTGGTTTCTTATTTAATATTGTAAGAGAATCGCAGTACATCATCAAAGATTTGGTGATACAAAGCACAATTTCATAGAAGAAGAGTAGTTCTTTTTTGTAAATTGTGACTAAGTTATCGTATCTCATATTCTCATCATGATTTTGAAATGCCTTGAATCCTACTATATATACCGTAGGCATTTTCTTATTCGACTTGAAAGTTTAGCATTCTTTCCCTTTACAGATTATTTTCTAAACAGTCCATTTGGACCTCGAATAAGAAGTTTTACGATTGGTGCATCACTCGATCACTCATTTTCTTAGAACTAAATCAAATCATTTCTTTCATGAGCCTTGTACATAAATGAGGATGGAGAAATAGTTAGAAAGGATTCCGATTTCAAACCCCAAAATGAATGATGCTCTGGGCCTGGTTCTTTCTTTTTGGTCTTCAGGCAATTTATAGGAAAACTTCTTATTTGGGCTTGGCTAGTTAGAGGGCCACTGAAAAGCCCAAGGTTTATGTCCACTTAATGTAGAAGCATTATACTTTTGGGCTCTACTAGCCAAGCAACATCTGTGATGCCCATATTGATTGGAAATTGGGACCCGTTTGGTTGAAGATTTTTAGTATCGTTGTTTAAAATAATGTGAAAATTATGGTTTAAAAAGTGTTATGGAAACAGGTGTTTACAGTATTCATAAAATAAAAAAAATGTGTTTAGTACCATGTTTTAAATAACACGTTTCAGTGTGTAAAAAAACATAATTGTGTGTTTGGTATGTATGTGTTTTATTTTTAAAAAGCTGACAAGCACAATACAATTTAATATTTTTTATTTGAGGAGAGAGAAGTTAGTCATGCGTTGTCTAATCAAGTAGACCCCCTGGTTTTCAAAATATTTACAAAAGTGTCATTGAGTAACGTTGTTTGAAAATTGAAAATACAGCATTCTGAAAGTAGAATCCTTGTCATTCATTCATTAATTTAAAATCTTCGACATACAACACCCAGTACACTATAATAATCCTGAAATCTCAGCTAGATCACTCAAGCACAAGGAGCTTTAAGTGTAAAAGACTACAACCAAGCAGTAGATACATGTTGATCTATGTACATGCTTCATTGCCACTTTGAACAGGTGATGCTGAAAGCCAACTATGAAGAAAAAGCAGTTCTTTCGAATCTAGAAACTGTCACCTAACAATTTCTTGCTGTCACTTAAGTTCTCCTGTTCCTATGTGAAGTAACAGCACTCTGAGACCATGATGAAGGCTTAAATTGCCCAGCCAGTAAGCTAGATGCAGCAGCTGCACTAATTTTCCTTCTCTTGGATTCTAACTCCAAATGTCTCTTATTGGACATGGAAGACCCAGACGACCCAGAGAAAATAGAAGTGGCTTTGATCAATGCTCGCTTGTCCTTCCTATTTTTGTCAAATTTAGAAGAAAATTTCACATGAGCTGCACTAGAAGCATCTTCTTCAGATGGTGGAAGCAGTCGTATGCCAATGCCTTTTTTCCTTGAAGCAGCCTCTTCTTCAGCAACTCTTTTCTTTTGATTCTGAGAAAAAGAGAAGTGAGGAACAACTTTACCTACTAGTAGAAGAACATGAAAATGAAGAGCTAATATGAACCCAGTAACATACTCTAAGTTGTGCCCGAAGAGCCTTGTTGAGGGCATAGTCATCTGAGTGCCTGGAATCAGATACTCGCTGGAGACGCACTAGCACTGGTTCAGCTTCTTTCTTCTTCTTCAAATCTCCTTCCTGGTGTTCAAGACGATAAAATGGATCGGCTAGTTTGCCTTTTTCTGAGAGAAGGAATAATAAGATGTTAGCGAAGAAAATAACAACACAAGAAGTAAGGGGCTAGCCTTCCCATGAACAATAAGAGCCCATGTTTTCACATTAATATGTTAGTGGTCTACCATGGAAACATACTTATATGATGGATTCTTTTAAAACGTATTGAGTCCATCTATTCCCATCTGACATAAACCAACCCCACCCAAACCAAAAAAAAAGGGTCAGTCCAAACCAACCTTCATCTGCAGGGAGTGCAAAAGTCTCTGCGTCTTCAATGTCATACTCCTCAGTCTTTCGTTGGGCTCCACTGATGATCACATACTCACAATTTTTTGGATCTGTCTGAATAACAATTTCATGTCTGCAGCATGCAGACTTCATCGTAAAGCTCCATATCTGAAAGAAGCAAGCAGACCTTCACTGTCAATTGAAAACACTGTGGAGAGAGCAACCAAAAATTTAGATAAGCTAAAATTAACTATTTTATGAACTCTCACAATGACCAGAGAAGTAGTGAAACTAATTTTCAACCAAAAATAAACTCTCACATTTGAGAGCATATTGGCAAAATATGTCAGAAAGTGATTGTGTGGCCATTTGTGTGCATTCATCATCCAAATAAAACACATCATTGAACATATACCTTAATGTATACATAGAACTTCCAATCCTACATTAAACAGTCAGAAGCATCACAGAACATACCTTTGTAGAATAATAATTTCCCACTTGCTTTTTCTCCGCGTTGAACCTAACACCCTTTGCAATCATAGAATTGCATCCACCACACCATATATTATAGGGCATCTCAAACCTGAAAGGTAGGCAATAAATATTTAGGAGTTGGCTAAGAAAAGAAGAAAAAATGTCTATACAAAAACAGGCCCCTGGTTTCATACAGAAAGACTTAAGCCCAGAAAAAATGACAGAGAAGGTGGTGGCAAGCTAAACAATAGTTGCCCACCATCTAATACAGAAAGGCAGGCAAAGAGAAGAGAGTGACAAGCAAACTCTAGTTGCCTACCACTAGTGTATAGTGTGTTAATTCCCTAAGCCCCTGGGGGCTCTCCTTTTCCCATCATCGGACAAATTTAGAAATTAGAAGTTACTAGACCATAATCTATCAAATTCCAAAATAAGCTTTTGATAAAAAGTCATGCTATCAAAAATTTAAGAGAATGAGCATAATAAATTACCTTATAATCAGTATGCCTTGGTCTATTTTTCTTGCCCTCTCTCTCAGAGCATGTTGACCATGAAACTTGTTCAAAGAACCCTAAAAAGAATAATGTGAACATGTTAGAGCAACGATGCATCATCATAAGCTATTTTAACAATGTAATAGAGCAACTACTAATTACGTGTACCTGATTTGGGCTCCATTCTGGAGGATAGTAAAAGTTATCTGCCCTAGCAGCTGCAAGTGAAGACTGCAAAAATCCAGGCAAAGCAAGTTTAGCAAATTCAATAAATTCATAGGGAGACACTTGAGAAATCATATGTATATATATATATATATATAATAATAAAATACCAAAATTCAAGGAATAACTTTGAAAATTACAATTCAAAATCATACATCAATTATCACATTTCAGAGTTTTGCTCAAAAGCAACACTGATCAATAAATGACATGATGTAAACCTTCAAGCATATGGGCCAACACTAGATTGAGGACTCAACAACAATCATATGGGCCAAGTTGTGGCAAAACAGAAGCTGTGGAGCCCAGAATGGAATAGAGGGTGAGGTCATGGGTTCAAGATCCATCAAATGTGAGTAACTCACCAATAATTAAAGAAATATATCCATTCTATTGCACATATAGAAACTATAAGGAAATTGTAAGTTCCCTATGAAGCTTTACATGGACAATTGTGACAAACTGAGGTACTGACATAAATATCGAACATTTCCATTTATTCCAGTGTAAGTGTAACCTCAGCTGCTGTCAATTTAATGATGCAAAAATTTATCGGTTAATAAGATTTGATCTGGCCAATGAAAGAACGCAATGCTAATCGTATATTTCTCCAAAACCATTACACACCTCAAGTAAACTCCTATCTCTAACCGGCCTATTTCAAAAGATGAATCTCAAAAGGCTACAGAATATGACCCAGGTCGATATGATATTCTACAGTTTTTTTTTTTATAAAATTTTTGGTGAGTTACACACGTGCCCAATGGTGAATCTATGACCTCACCCTGTAATAATTATAGGTAGAGAATGTGCCAGTTGAGCTATAGCTCATTGACAGATATGATAATCAACATAATAAGACCCAGACAAAACTTCAAACACCACTCATATGGTTCAAGCACGACAGTTGTCTCAATTGCACACCAAATCAATCTTTATAGAAAATTGCATAATTGGAGTATAATGTTCAACTATGATTCACAAATGAAAACAATCCTACTTTTGACACATTTTAATTAATCCCAAAAACACACACTCCAGTAATATTAACGGATCAAAAGCATAACCACACTAGAATCAACCCATGTGAAAAAGAGTGCATTCATATTTTACAGAAATTACAATACAGCCCTAGCTAACTCTAAGACATAATTCTAGTGTAACAAAGACAACCCAAAAAAGAACAACCAAAACCAATCATCTTCAATAGCAAGTAAACAAACTTCAAGTTACAACTACAAAAGTGATAATTTCTCTAATTGAAACCCCTTCCCCAATGTGTTGGGTTCTAATAAATCCAGATTATACCAGCTAATTCTTATTGTATTCCATCAAAACCATCTAATTTCTACTTATCAAAAAAAAAAAACCATCTAATTTCTCAAAATTTTGTTTAAATGTAACAATAAAAATAACCCAAATTTTAAATCCAAAAAAAAAAAAAAAAAATCCAAAACCAATCATATACAATACCAAGTAAACAAATTCAAATTACAACTACATAAGCGATTAATTTCCCAAATCAAAACCCCATTCCCTATTTTCAGTCTCTAATTAATCCAAATCAACCAGCTAACCCTAATTCTCTTTCATCAAAACCATCAAATCGTGAATTGCAAAAGAAAAACCCCAAAATCAACAAAATGAATTTAAACCCACAAATTCATAAACAATTAATTGTGTTAAAATCGTAAAAAATATTAAATTTTTGCGTACCATATTTGCTTCTCCTTGTTCTTCGTCAAATTAGGGTTCCGAGATTTTCGCTGTGTCTGAGTTGTGAATCGAATTGGTTCGGAAAGAGAGTTATTCGCGGTTTTTATTTGGGTATGTGAAAACGGTGTCGGTTTGGTTTGTGCTAAATTTACTGGGCCTACCTTCTAGAACAAGGGCCACAGTCTTATTATATTGTTTTGTAGTGGAGTCCATTAAGGCTTTGGGGTAATGATTATTGGGTGCCCAACCCATCTATTGTAAAGGTCCAATCTGTTGGCCTTTGGGGAAGGCTATCATGAGGCCTTTTTATGTGGCTCTAAATAGACTATCATGAGGTTATTAGAATTTAAAAGTTGCCCTATTCATGTTTAACCTATAATTTTGAAATGTAAAAAAGGCATATATGGTGTCATGTCAATTAAAATATCATCATATTAAGTGATAGATGATAAGCTTTGTTATCTAATTTTAAGAAATGGGACATTAGGTTTCTATTTCTTTTTCTTTTTTTCCTTCTTTATAATTTAATTGTTACCGACAAGTGAGAAGAGAAAGATTTGAATTGTAATTCTCCTTATAAAAGAAGAGATCAAATAATACAATTAAGTGCCAAAACTCTTTGAAAATTAAATCTTTAACGTAAAAATGCTCTCGACAAGTTTAAAAGTAAATGGAGATAGTCATTATTAATGATGAGGACCTTTCACCGTCATATTATAAGTTTTCAGTTAACTATCATTTTTTTTTCTTTTTTTTTTTTAAGAGAGTTTCAACTTATGGCGTCCGCTTTTGATAATAGTTTTTTATCATCAGACCAAGACACTAATCAATTTTTGGTGTAGGAGGGGATTGAACCCCAGATCTCTTATACAACCATTAGAGATTTTACCAGTTGAGTTAACTGGAACCCACAACTATCGTTTTTTGTATTTATTTCGTTTTCCTTTATTTCTTTCCATATATATGTGTTTTGCTAGCAAGGTAAAAAGTCTCACTCCCTGTAAGCATGCTAAATCATATTGTACAAGCCAATTTATCATGTTAATTATACATATAATTGTAGTATTATTGGCATAACTTTATAATATAGTAGCAACAATTCAATGAAACCAAATAAAAGTATCAAATTTTTAATTAGCACACATAAACCATTCCTAAAGTATATTTGAAATTAACATTTTTTTTTAAATTTAGTTTATTTGTTAATGTACAAAAATTTAAAACATTGTTTATTTTTTTAAGTACAATTATACTTTAACCAACATTAAGCAAGCAAAAAAAAAAAAAAAAAAATTTCCTTTCCTCTGATCCCAATCAACAAAAAGCTGCTTCCAAACCTTGTTCTTAGAATGAGAGTTTTCTGGAAGTCATATCCCATTGTCATATGCGGGCATGTGCCATATCCTATTATTGGGAGAGCTTGATGAATATCATAGAAAAAGTAGTTCGAATTAGCCCTTACATTGATATATGTAAAAATTAATTTTCTCCCTAATTAATTAATTAAATTGGCATGTGTTTCTCATATTATGGGTCCGTTTGGATACAATTTATTTTTGCTGAAACTAAAAACTGAAAATACTGTAATAAAATAATTTTTAAATGTGTGAAAAAGTACTATTCACTATTTTTTACTGTTCATATGCCCTGGTACACTGTTCATGTCCCATGAACAGTGCACTAGGCGCTCGTCTTTAAAAAAAAAAAAAAAAAAAAAAGGGCAAAGTGGGTTTGGAAACGTGGATCCAAACCCACACTATGTTTTGTGGTCTCTTGGAAGTTGGAACATGTATGTGTTATGAAAGCAAGCTAGATAACTATTGAGCTCCAAATCACTTATTAGCAATTTAGCATATAGTTAAAATCAACCACAAGTTGGTACTACCAAGCATGGTTTAGATTGATTATTAGTTGCTATAATGTTTTTCTTTTCACCTTAAGTAAACAAACTAGTTTAGTATCGTCATTTCAAATCGAAATGATGTCTTTTTGTTCTCTCTCTTGTTTATTTTTAGGGCATTATGGTTCATCTTCACTTTTGCAAACAATTTATATATTGCTTTGTCCTTCACTTTTCCCTTACAGTTCATAGATTGCTTTCTCCATAGAAAATGTGCCTTCTTCTTCTCTCTCTTATTATTATTACTTTTTTTAGGGCATTATGGTTCATCTTCACTTTTGCAAATAGTTCATATATTGCTTTGCCCCTCACTTTTTCCATACAGTTCATAGATTGCTTTCTCCAGAGAAAATGTGCTCTCTTCTTCTCTCTCTCTTTTTATTTTATTTTTAGGGCATTATAGTTCATCTTCACTTTTGCAAACAGTTCATATATTGCTTTGCCACTCACTTTTCCAATACAGTTCATAGATTGCTTTCTCCATAGAAAATGTAGATTGCATATTCCCCACCCTTTATTTAGTTGCAATTCACTCAAACAGGTATGGAGCTTTCCTTGCACCCAATCTTGCACCCTCTTGCATCTGTAGAGAGAGAGAAAGAGAGAGAGAGAAAGAGAGAGGGGGGGGGGGTTAAAAGTATATATATTCTATCTAAGTATCAAAGATATTCAAGAAATTAATAATAAGCACAATCATGCATAATTCAAGGTTTGACAAATGATTTTATGACCCTATTTTATTCCTTTGTTTCTAAGGAACTCTCATTGGGAAAGGCTCTCTTTCTCTCTCTTCTCTCTCTTCTCTCTCTCTCTCAATAAATAAGCATAAAAAGGTACTCTCATCTCATGTCTCACATGAAACGCAAAAACACACATATTTCAACCGTCTCCTACATTTTTTATGTTACTTCATCAGATTCAAGCTGTCAAACTATACCAAAATTCTCCATCTACTAAACCTTAATTTCCTTTGAGTTTCTTCCTCATTTCATTGCTCCATGCTTCCTCTTCTAGCCCTTCTTCTCCTCCTCCTTTTCCACCATGGCCTTGAAACTATCTCAAATGATGTTCATTGCTCTTTGGCTCTCTCTCCTCGTCTTGTTGTTTCATCAATTATTTGATTTGAAGTCCAAGAATATCAACACCAAACAAATCACCACCATAACCTATTCCACAGTACTCTCAAACCACCCTTTGATCACCAGAAAAGTCCTAGCCAGCAGATTTGACTTCACACCATTTGTAAAACATCATCAACAACAACAACAACAAGACCACATGAAACTTTCACAGAACATGCACGTGAAGCCAGACCCAGATGGAAGTGAGATTGATCCACGTTATGGTGTCGAAAAGCGCCGTGTACCCACTGGTCCGAACCCATTGCACCATTGATCGATCAAGATTTCATCTCAGGTGAATATATTTGTAAAAGAGAGAAAAGAAATGGCTAGATAGCTGGCTAGTGGGGAAGCTCTCATTACGTGAATGATGTTTTCAAATCTCTCTCTCTCTCTCTCTTTCTCTCTCTTTTATTTTTTTATTATCAAGATCACATAATTCAGATTATGATGAAGATCATGGTTTATGATTTTTGAGAGTTTGAGTTTGTACATGTATTAAGGATATTGTTATCATCATAACAAGGAAATTAATATACTACAATTTTAGCTAGGTTGATACTTTATATATAGTGCAAGATTATCTTTACAGTGCTTAATTTGATCAATATAGTACTAATTGATGATTATGATGATTTCGGTGAATGTTATGTTTTAAATTTGATTTTCAAAGAAACATGAGTAGCTGTGACGGCACGGCACATCCCCGAAAGAAGATTTTTCAGCTGCACCATAATAATGATATTTATTAATGAGGTTGGTTAGTGTAAAAGCTTTGCTTTCTTTGAAAATTAATTAAAGCTAGCATATTGTTCAGAACACGTGATGGGTTTGGTGGCACGTGAGACCTTTTTCATTGTACTGACCCATTTATAATAAGAACGTCGCAAACATTGTTGTCTTTGTGGGTTTTCTTTTTCATAAGCACAAGCATTACATGAGTCCTTTTATTTATTTTTATTTTTTATTTTAAAAAAATTGATCTCAAAATCACCTCAAGATATGTACTTTTACTCAGTCGGCATGATTATCAGTTGTATAAAATTATAAATACATCCGTAAGATAGTGGCAAAAATTGATGAATCATAAATACTTTTGAGGAATGAGAATGTCTATTTTATTTGTTGATTGCAATAGAGTAGGTTTTGGAAATTGTAATAATCTCAAGATTCTCAACTGTTGGATGTGCGTTAACTATCATTGTTTAAGAGACTGCTACTGTTTTTTCATTGTTTTTACTAGTTTCTGATATTTCCATGTTGTAATTATAGTTTCATGGGTCTTGTTCAAGGACACCTTATTACATTTACACCCCACTTGACAAACACTAATTTATGTATAAAGTGAGATTTAATGTGCATTTGGTTTAGTTTTTTGAGAGCTTATTTTTAGTTTTTTTTTTTTTTTTTTTGTATAGATTTTTAAAATTTTAATTTTTTAGGTATGAGTAAACAATTGAACAAAAAGATTAAAAAGCAAAAACTAATCCAACTATGTTTAGAGTTCAGAGATATTGATTATACAAAGTGTAAAAAGGTATGTGGACTTCTTTTTGAGTGTTTATGGAACTTCTTGGTACCTAAGAGTAGCCTATAGAAAAGATACAAGAAAATATGGACTTCTTTTTGATTGTTTATGAATCTTTTTGGCACCTAAGAGTAGCCTATAAAAAAGATACAAGAATATAGGACTTCTTTTTAAGTGTTTATGGAACTTCTTGGAACCTAATGACTCATTTGGATTGAGGGAGAGGAAGGGAGAATACAATAGATTTAGTACAAAATTAGTTTATTTTTAGTCATCTCTACTCTACTCTCCTCACTTCCCTCCTTTTCCCCTCCATTCAAACAGGCCATAAGAGTAGCCTATAAAAGAGATACAAGAAGAAGGCAATGCCATTTTTTGAACATATATATATATATATATATATATACATATCATATTCCTTTTTATTTCACAACACATATTTTTTTCCTCTGGGCTAGCAATAGATGGAATTCAAAAAAAAAAATCCCTTTGTTGTGATAAATAGTTAATCACCTTTTTATATGGTAGTTGACTTTGAGAAAAAAAAAAAAAAAAATTATATTTTGAGTGGTGCCTTGTAGTTGTAGATAGATTGAGTGCCAGAGAAAAAAAAAAAAAATTGATAGCTAAATTTCCTAGATCTTACTTCTTAGTGGGTAGTTGTAATTGTAAATGTCAAATGGTGCTCCGAGATGGTGAGGGACCCTGTATCCATCAACTCTGAGGAGGCAGTTATACCAAAACAGACCTAAGGTTTAGAAGGGCTATTCAAGCCTTATCTACATACGTTGGGACAGCCCAAATTGAAGGGATACGAATGTGGCCTCAATTAAACTTAACGCATTCAGCTCTTTTCAAGCCAAAATTTGAGCTTCCAAAACATTCCAGTTAAAACCTAAATATAATATAATATAAAATATAACAACGTAATTCAAAAGTTTAAGTTTATTGGTTTGCACCCAATTTTGTTAAATTAATTCAATTTTTTTTAAAATTTTTTTTCTTTATGGTGGGTGTTAGTTAACTTAATTGGTAAAATTTCTTGTCGTTAAATAAAAGATCTCGGGTTTGATTTCCACCTATACCAACAATCAATTAATATTTTAAACTTGATGACTCCAATTGAGAATTTAATACAACATATACAGACATTACTTAATCCAAAAATTTTGCTAGGTTTTATATTGGAGAATTCCATGTTAATGAAGTATTTTGTTAATTGAAGTGTCCAAAATTAGTTTGTGGAAAAGCAGCTCAAAGAAAACATTATGTCCAAGTTTTTACTACCACTCGATCAAGGCTTTATCAATCAAGATTTAGGATTCGATAGACATTTACCACTGCACATCATTGGTGCGATGGTCACTCCAAAGATATAAGTGCTTGTGGTGTGTGGGGGGTAAAGGCTGGGATTCAAATCTCCAGGAGGGAATTTCACACACATATATACTTAGATTAGATTAGAATAGAATTTCTATCTTATATATATATATATATATATATATTTTTTTATAAATAAAAAAGGATTCGATAGACATTTAATCAATGCTCGATTAATAATTGCAGACTCTAACGTGTTTTAAATTCTGAAGTCACTCCCTTGGTTTTTTTTACATTACTTGAGTCACATATTAAAGGCACGTATAATCTCAACTTTGTAAGCTTACTAGACGTAGAACTTATTTATCATATAAAGAAAAAAAATTTAAGCCTCAATATTTCCAACTTATGAGTAAAAAGATCATATTTTTTAATCAGTAGTTTGCAATCATCTTTTGATCAATCAAGCTGAAACCACAGAGAGCCATCAATCCTAGAGTATCATTGCTGTATCAAACCTTCAAGGAGGGTATAATAACACAAGCTTCCTTATTAAACACTTTTTCATAAGATCTTTCCAAATTCTTTTTGAAAACCCACACTCTGAAGAAGAGGTGGTTCCTGCTTTCTATGCATTGCACACAAAAGTAAGTCACCCTTATATACCCAGAATTTCAATTCCATTCTTTTCCTTTATCTACAATTCTTTGTCTTTTGGAAGTATAAAAGGAATCTTTAGATTGTCTCTTTGGTAGTGTAGATGACCTATTGCACTAAAACTAGGGGTGACCATTTGTGTTAACGGGTGGTTTTATTGTTGAGCTGAGGTAGTGGTATTTGACAATAAAGTCAAACCCAACCTAGCCCATTTAAATGTGTCAAAACCATTAGCATACATACATACATACATACATATATATATAT
Organism: Quercus lobata; assembly: GCF_001633185.2. Lineage (NCBI taxonomy): Eukaryota > Viridiplantae > Streptophyta > Magnoliopsida > Fagales > Fagaceae > Quercus > Quercus lobata. The sequence goes on along the minus strand of NC_044904.1, from coordinate 1,036,491 downwards.
ATATATGTTTTTATGTCAAAACCTTTCAACCTTAAACATACTCGTTTATTAATTAACATGGCACTATTTATATAACACGCTTAATAAATGTGTTAACATGTTATTGATCCACCCATTAGTCATGTCAAAGTGAGTTGATCTAATTTTAAACGAACCTATAAAAAATCTTATCATGTCCTTGTTGTATTCATACTAAAAAGATAATGATCATATTTTCGTATAGCGTCTAATGGGTGTGCAACTAAATTAAAAAGATAATGATCATATTTTCGTCTAACCAATCAATAAGTCCCTTTGTGTACTATACTATAGAGGAAAATTATAAGGGGAATAAAATAGCCTTTTCCTCCACTGCCTCGGACACCATCATAGATCTTGTAATAAGCACAAAATGTCTCTTTAAATTATCCCTTGGTAACCCCAGTTTCTTGTTTAAGTCAATATCATGGTTATTGGAAAGAGATGTCACACAAAGAGTTCCTGTAAAGCACTTAACTCTCCAAACATATTAACTTCATTCAGGTGAGCCACACCTAAATCAAAGACATCAATTTGGAATCGACCAATAGCTTAATTCCAAAATTTTAAGACATATTGCAAGCATTTCTTCAAGGCACTAACCGCACTAAACTGCCCAAAAGGTAAAATTAATAATTCACAATGTGTTTTGCTTTACAACTTGATCATGATATTGATCCCTTTATATAGATAAAGAGACAAGACCTCCTTACTTGCACTGACAATGCAATATGTGACATATATATGTGGCTAGCACACTTAATGCTCGTGCCCTTGCTACGCATCCTCCTAGTACGATTTACTCCATTCCAACTACAATATATTGTGACCCTCCAACTTAGCAATGCACTTAGTGTGGTTCACTGCATATAGTACAACACATATAATCTCTTGGATCTAATTATAAGGTTATGAATTGAAAGCAGTGCACCCCATGGGACATAAGGTTATGAGAGAAGAGAAGTATTTTTCACATCTATATCTTCAAGGGATTTGCCGACTTGATTAGTTTTTGCCAAGGTGACAAATGTTTTATGAAAGCAACGTTTAGAGTATATTATCAATAGCCAACATCAACGTAGTTGTTCTTCAAACTTAAATATATGTAAACGTTTTAATCAGATTGTTATCAATTTTGAGAGAGAATTAAGCTATCATTTAACTATATGTTATAAATGGATAAATAGAATGATGGGGCACCCAACGAAAAAGGTATTCGAGACCATAATTGGAAAATATAGGACATTTGATGCAAATCAAGACAGGATGATAGCATCTTATAGAAAAAGAGATAAACATAAAATAAAAGGAAAAAAATAGTAAAGGTGATAGCATGTTATTTGAGGTGTATAAGAATGATGGAAATCTTGGGAAATTCAAACTACTTATAATTTGCTTGAGCTTGACGGCAAGCTTTTTACATATAGGACGTGTTCAATACGATATTGTACTATATAATGAGTCATCATCTTTGAGTGACATAAATGGGTTATTTTTCTTCTTCTTTTTTTTTAATCCCTTTTGGCAAGCTAAACGTTGAATGTGGAAAATTATGCTTCACTTTGCAAATGTACAAGACAAAAAGAAATCTTATAATTAGTTTTAACAATGTCAATACTACTAATCATATATATGTGTCTTGTTGGGTTAAAATTAAAATTGGAATGAAGATTTTCTAAATAGTTAGCTAGATATCATTTCTCTAGCTAGAAGTACCAATGAGAATAAGTGAAAAAAAAAATTTACAAATTGGATCACGGGGGTTATAATTACAAGAAGAATTTCTAAGCCTTGCTTATTATGCTTGCTATTATTTGAGCTCTTGCCTTCATCAACATGTGATGTGTACTAGAAAATGCTTACGCATTTGACCTTGGAAATTAGTGGTATGGTGGGCACAATGGAAAAAGTTGACTTAAAGTTTTTTTCATTTTGGCTGTGTTGTTCAATCCTAATAATAATACTCTCATTGACTTAACTCTACCAACAAGATGATCAACACGTCTTGGTTCTATTTGATAAATTCAAGCTTAAAAAAAATGGTGGAATTAGTCTTGATTTTTGGTACGCCCATTATAGAGATAATAAATAGCCAAGTTGCAACTCACAAATCAAGTTAACTTGAAAGATAAAACCTTAAACTAACCCTAATTAATTAATTGAAGAAAAAAAGTAATATTACATGATAATAATGTTGATGATAATTTTAAATAGGCAAAAAGCACCTTTTAGTCCCTATATTTGCAAATGATTTCCATTTTAGTCCCTACATTTTATTTTTACCGCTTTTAGTCCCTATCTTGAAAAACACTTCCTGTTTTGGTCCCTGCAGTTACATCAAGAACGGAAAAAAACTGACGTGGCAAATGGCAGGAATAAATAATACTAAATTAATAATAAAAAATGTTTTTTGGCATTAAAAAATGCCACATCAGCATTTAAATTAAAAAAAATTAATTTATTAATTTAAATTAAATAAAAAAAATAAAAACAGAATTAAAAACTAAAAATCATATGAGTTGAGATCTAAGTATGTTTTAGACAAGAACACAATCTCATATCCAAGAACACAAACCCAGAAATTAAAAAAAAAAAAAAAAATTACAGATCTAAGTAGATTGCAACAAAATACAAATTAGATCTGGAAAAATCAACAAATCAAAGAATTCAAATCTCACAAAAATAAATAAATAAATCAAAATCAAAAGGACTAAAATGCTCACCGCCTCCATTCACGAAGAGCAAAACCTTCCTCTGGCTCCATTTCAGTCGGTGGCGGAAGCACCGGACCGTCGGAGCTGAACGGAGATTGGGAGTAGCCAGGGTTTGGATTGTCGAATCCATAGATCTCAGGCAATCCTCGACCGTGCAACTCTTTTCCACCCCCAAAATCTCGTAGTAGTCTTTCTTCTTCTTAATCAGCCTCACGATCGCGATTTGCTCCTCCGTGTACGAGGCCAACAGATGGAAAGGAAAGGAGAGAAATTGAGGTTACAGATGGAATCGGAGAGCGAAGAGAGGTGGGGATTTTTTTTTTTTTTTTTTTTAATTTCTGGGTTTGTGTTCTTGAATCTAAGTTTGTGTTCTTGTTGTTCTTGTTCAAGACACCCTTAGATCTCAATTCATATGATTTTTAGTTTTTAATTATGTTTTTAATTTTTTTTATTTAGTTAAAATTAATAAATTAATTTTTTTAATTTAAATACTGACGTGACATTTTTTTTAATGCCAAAAAACATTTTTTATTATTAATTTATGCCACGTAGATATTAATTTAGCATTATTTATTCATTCTGTTTGCCACGTCAGCTTTTTCCTTTTCTGATGTAATGGCAGGGACCAAAATGGGAAGCGTTTTTCAAGATAAGGACTAAAAATAGTAAAAATAAAATGTAAGGACTAAAATAAGAATCGTCTGAAAATATAGGGACTAAAAGGTGATTTTCGCCTTTTAAATAATAGTGAACTACCATTTATTTATAAAAAATTAAAAAAAAAAAAAATTGTGACTTACCCAAGAGCTTCGTTCTTGGCTTATAAACCTCACATTCTTGGCGTTGACCAAAAGAACCTCTTAGAATACTACAAACAAAGAAAATGTGTTAGTAACTATACGTTTGTTTTCATGCGTAATATGGCCCCCCCAAAGATAAATTCCTAGCTCCGCCACTGGATCGAAGTTTAATATAATTCTGTATATGTTGATCTAGCTAGCATGCATATGCATATATACCGAAGACGTTTGTCATTGCTATCAAAACAATCATCTTATTATGAAGAAAAAAAAAAGATTTAGCGAAAGTGACTTCTTGATTTATTTCGAGAAACAGATAATTAAGTTTAATATGTCTGTGATGGTACCCTAATAAGACAATAGAGAAAATACAGAAGTGTAGCTACAAGGTCCACATCAACACTTCTTGGGAAAATTAGTTACCCATTATAGTCTCACATTAGATAAAACTACAAGAGTGAGTTGTTAATAGTACATAATTTAGTCCAAATCTGTAGGCTTCAACTTCCGAGTCAAGTGTTATATTGTCATTTTTATATATTATATTGACTCCCAAAATAAGAAGAAAAAGAAGAAGATTCTTTTTTTTTTCTTTTTTTTCTTTTTTTGATAAAACTTAAACTCACATGCCACAACCAAAACTACATGTGGCAGTTAGTTGCGCAGAGCAAGTTATAAGTAAGGAAACACACACTCACCCAGTTATAAGTGTTTGTTAGTGAGACCCAAAAAGTAAAACAAGGAAAACTCTCATATTAGTTCTGAGTCTTCTGACAATGATTAGGCCTACTCATTTTTGCATCTGTATTTATTATATGTTTTGTCAATTACAACAAGTTAATTGTTTTCTTTATTTTAGTTTTATAATTTATATTTTATTATACTAATTCAATATTGAATTTTTTGGGGTCAATTTATGCTTCTCTACATTGTGTTCTTTTTTTTAAGATACATATTCATATTGACAACTGTATTTATTTCTTTTTATTTTGTGTGGATGATTTTCCAATTGTACAGTGATTAAATTTCAATTTTTTAAATCAAGTTACACAACGTATCCTAAAATTTAAAATTAAAATTGCAAATTTACCCATATAGAATGAACCAACAACTAACCTAAACAAATATTACAATTTTTTTTTTTTTTTTTTTGTTTAGGCTAAAGACATCGAAGGCACAAAGAAGATGTCAAAAGTCTTTCCTTCCTAGCTATTACCTTCCACCGGACAAAACTATAATTAGAATAAAACGGAACCACCTATATATACAACATAACAAGAATGCTCATTCTCGAAGCGTTCAAACTTTGAAGTTCATCCACTAACAACAAAAATTTCATTCATATCATCTTCATCATTTTCTTCAAACAAACACGTTCCATTGCATCAAATGGTACGTCTGATTCCTCAACATCGCAGAGACCAATTTGGGTCATTGCCATTAGCAATTGGCTTGTTCTTCTCGGTTATGGCTCTTGTAGCTTTATTATGTGCCAAGCATTCACGCCGTGCTCGAAAAGATTACGAAGACGATGATGAAAGTAATGAGTCATTTATGCCTAAGAAGTCGTCACCCTTAAAGTCACCATCCATGAAGCCCGTGAAATCAATTAGCAACAAGGCAAACCAATTCATAACAAATTCGCCAAAGTCACCACCATTGTTGTCATCCAAGAAAATCGTGACAATTATTAGTAACAAGGCAAATACATTCATGTACAAGAAAAAAGGTGGTGGTCATGATTTTAGAGATGATGAAGGTGAAGGTGAAGGTGGGTTGTGGCAGAAATCAATCTTGATGGGCGATAAATGCCGGCCACCGGCGTTTTCAGGAGTCATTCATTATGATAGTTTTGGGAATATGCTTTCGGAGCCACCACCAAGGTCACCTAGGGTCGGTCCCTTTCAAACTGTGTTTATGCCGGAGATTAAAAATGCAAACTAGTGGGAGTGACACTTGCATATATACGTACATGTACACATTAATTTGATTAATGCATATTGAACACCATTACTTTCTTGTACAAATTGCAATCGGAGTGGATATTGAATTTATCTTTTATCATGCTAAAGCATATTGAACTTGGCCTCTTTGTGATGAATTTTATGAATTTGGGATAGAAAGAAACATTCTTCTATTAATTCTTCTTCATTTTCTTTTCCTTGCTCTTCACAATATTCAGAGGGAAGCACGTCTTGGCTGTGATTGATTTGCTAATTAAATAATTTTGGGCCACATGGTGCTTGAAGTCAAAATCTATTTCTATTTTGCTAGGTAAAACTTTAGGTAATATATAACAAGCAATGGAATATTGAACGAATTGGTTAACAGGTTTGACAAATTTCCAAGATGCTCATGATTAAAAAAAAAAAAATTTACAGTCTGTTTTTCATTTTTGTTTATCCTTGTACAGTAGTGTGGTGACTTCCACTAATATAAGTATACGGTCCAAGCTAGACTTGCCAAGCTAAGGTTTTCAAACTCAACTTGAGCTTGTTCGTATGGGTTAATTACCTAAGGACAGAATTTGAAGAGGAGGACAACTTCATCACTGTCCCACTCGGTGGTTAATGGGAAGGATGTATAATACGAAATCCCTAACATTCAAAATCGCCATTTTCTATGGTCACAAACCATGAGTACCACTGCTTGGGCTGAGGAAAAAACTGTTGGATATATAAGTGTGAGTGAAATTTCATATTAAATTATAAGAAGAATGAGTAGTTAATATAGCATAATTGAGCTCATACTCATTGGACTTAGGCATTTTGGGTTAAGTGTGTCTCTATATGTTATATTAACTACTCAATAAATCTCTCCAATGTGTTATCCCTTCAACAAGTGGTATCAGAGTTTGGTTGATTTAGTTGGTGATTTCTTGTGTGTATTAAAATGGATGAATTTGCTTTGATTAAAGTGGAGTGATGCCAAGAAGAAAGAAACTACTTCATTAAGGTGGAGCTATCTCTAGAGGGAAAGAAGACTACTTGATGAAATTTGAGTCAAAGTAGAGATTGTTAGGAAATTGCATCAAATTCCAATTTTGACTTGGAAAGCTAATTTGATTTCGTAGTTGGAGAAAGAAATATTAATTTCGTTATTTTTGGGTTTTCTTGGAGTGGAATAAAAGTTTGTTCTTTGTCAAAGAACTATTGTATTCGTTATCCACAAAGGAATAGGAAATTGAAGTTTTATAAATAGACATTACTACAAAAGAATTCGGTAGCTTTGGCCCAAGGGTCCTCCATATGGAGACAACGAAAATAGAGCGTGATACCAAGAGAGAAAAATGGATTTTTGCTTGGGAGGTAGCTCAAGAAGAGAGACAAAAAGGTTTAGATTTTGCTGACAACTTTTTTGTAAAGCGCACAAATCAAGGAGAATATGTAAGGCTTTGGCAAATGGCCCAATCCTGAGTCAAGTTGAGTATTAAAAGTTCTAGATTGCGCATTTAATTTAATTTCAAATGTAAATCGAACTTGAGCTCATCATCAAACTAAATTACATGTTTAAGGTTAGTTCATTTTCTTGTCAAACAATCTTGAGCTTGTTCATTAGATACTTAATTAACATATTCTTTTTCCTTATTTGTAAACACTACAACTAAAATATTTCACCCTTTCACAAATCTATACTAATAATTAATAACTAATTAGAGTTAAAATTATCTTACTACACAACATTTTCAAACTCATTAGACAATGAATATGATTAATAAATTTTAAAATAATAAAAAATTAGTGTCTAAATCAATTTTTTTGTGATTAGTGACACATCAATTTATAAAGTTTACCTAGTAAAATTTATAATATCCTTAATATCACCCTGTAAAAATTAGATTCACCAACATTTTATCGTTGAAAATTATATTATTATCAATAAATTAGTAATATGATATTTATGAACTCATTTATAAACTTACCCAATATAGCCTCCGTTTGGATAGAAATGAAAAATTAAAATTATTTTATTATTCAACTTATTTTTACTACTATTCATAGACCTCACTGTACTATTTCAACTAACTTTTATTTTCAATAATAATTTTTCAATTTCAGTAAAATAAGTGTCATAACGTACCCTCAATCTCACGGCAATATTAATATATTATTACTTTTGAGCTCAACCTTGGGCTTGGCTATAAGGGAGGCCCATGGGCCGAGGAGGAAGTTGGTTTGCTTTTCTAGCAGGAAAGAAGTGCAAGAAGCACCACCCAACGGTCCCTCTTTGTTTTTTTTTTTTTTTCTAACATAGATTCAGTGATTCACAACGTTACTTCTTGTTGCAAGCCAACAACCCCCATGTCCTCCCCAACTCATAAAACATAACGAAAATTCCTGTCTTTTTTTCAGTCTCACAGAAACACAGCACTGAAACACTTCAAGTTCTTACCAAAAATGGCTTCTTCTCTCGCTTCTCCTCTCTTCCTTGCAAACCCTATTTCCCATTTTCGAAGAAGAGCTTTTGCAGTGTCAGCTTTAGCAGAGGATGGTAGTAGTAGTAGTGCTATTTCTTCTCAGCAATCAACGAAGTTGGTCACTTTTTTGGGCAAAGGTGGATCCGGCAAGACCACCTCAGCTGTATTTGCCGCTCAGGTAACATGCTACATACACATTTAGTGTTTGTTATTTTCTGGGTTTTGTTGGGAGTTTATGTTTAGTCTTAATTTTGTGGGTTATTGAGTTAAATTTCACTGCTTTACTTTTGATATATAATTTGATTGTGAGAATTCCAATTCTGGGTGCTTTATTATAGGGGGACATTTCTAATTCATTCTGGTTAAAGAATGTGAGAACTTTTGCAAGGATAAAATTTAAGTACAATTTCTTAGGTGCTTTATTTTTCAATTTCAGTGTTAAATTTAACCGCATGGCTGTATTGGCCAATAAACCATATAATTGAAGCAAATTGTCCTTTGGGGAGGATAACACATTTTGTTCTACATTGCTCAATGTTGTCACATGGCTGAATTTAATGTTGGGGAGATATTTAAAGTCAAAATGATGAATATTATATGTAAAGTCATGGAGCAAATCAAGCTTCTAAAAATTTTGTATTTGACAATATATATTTCAACCAAACTAGTAAAAAATTTAACTTTCTTCATGGAGGGTAGTAGAGAGCAATAAGAACTCTTCCTTAAATCATTTATGTTCTTTATCTGCTTTGAAGTTAGATCCAGTAACAAACTTTTTTCTTTCCTCTAGAGATTATGTTAGGAGTTTAGAACTTAAGATTTTGTTTTTCTACAAATTATTTAGTAACTTACGCTAGCACCCTTTAAAGATCAAGCATAACATATTTTAACTAATATTACTCTTTCTCTCTCTCTCCCCCTCTCTTTATGTTTTTCAGCATTATGCACTGGCAGGGCTTAGTACATGCTTGGTGATACATTCACAGGACCCCACTGCTGATTATCTTTTAAACTGTAAGATTGGAACTTCTCCTGTCATATGCAACAACAACCTTTCAGCTGTTAGGTTGGAAACCTCTAAAGTGTGTCTTTTCACCTCCTATCCTTCTTTGACAACTTTTTCTTTGAGTGGTTTACTCAATATGAATTTTTTTTTATAATCACAGCTGATTCTTGAGCCTCTCAATCGAGTAAAGCAAGCAGATGCCCATCTTAATATGACCCAAGGAGTTCTTGAAGGGGTGTGTACATACTATCACTTGCTGATATTCTTGTGCAATCTAATTTAAAGAAAGATATAGTTGCCCTTGAATGTTTGAGAAAACTTTATTATGGACCATTCCTTATATCATGGTAGATTGTGGGAGAAGAGCTGGGAGTGCTTCCTGGAATGGATTCTATTGCTTCAGCATTCGCACTTGAGAGGCTTGTAGGATTCTTAAGTAACGTGGACCAAAGAAACAACAAAAAAGATAAATTTGACATAATAATATATGATGGTATCAGCAATGAGGAGATCTTACGGATGATAGGTGCAAGCAGTAAAGCAAGGTTAGCAAACCTCTCTCTCTCTCTCTCTCTCTCTCTCTCTCTCTCATGATGATGTTTATGAAAGAACATGATGGCACAGATTGTACTTAAAATATCTCCGGAACTTGGGTGAAAAAACTGATCTTGGGAGAGTGGCTGGTCCTTCACTCATTAGACTTGTCGATGAAGCCATGAACATACGTGGCAGCAGGTCCCTTCTGAATGGGAAAATGAGTGCAGAAATATGGGACAGTTTGGAACAAATGTTGGAGGTAAACATGATTCTTATTTGTTAGACCACAGTTAGAGATAACCCCAATGAGATGCTGCATTGCTTATATGCTGTGCAGAGAGGATCATCTGCCTTCTTGCAACCACATAAATTTGGCTGCTTCCTGGTGATGGACCCAAACAATCCAATCTCTATCAATTCTGCATTACGTTATTGGGGCTGTGCAATCCAAGCTGGTGCACAGGTGTCTGGTGCATTTGGTATTGCTCCTCCACATTTGGATGAAGAGTCAGTGGAAAGAGTCAAGCAAAACATTTTTCCCTTACCTTTTGCTTTCATCCCACAAGTCCAAGTGGGTTTCCCTCTCAACTGGAATGAAATCATGCTCAACACAGTTGGTAAAGATGCAAAGAATCTTCTTTCTCTGCCAGCAAGCCACAACAGCAATATATCGTCAGTAAAATTTGATCCAGCCAACAAGTCCATAACCCTTTTCATGCCTGGTTTTGACAAGTCCGAGATCAAGCTATACCAAGTACGTCCATCTTTCCATTCTTCAAATCTTTGACCACTTTTTGTGCTACTTGTGCCTCTTCAGGTGTTTCCAAGTGATATGGGATTAATTTTCTATTTTGCTATAGAAAAAAAAAAAAAATTATAGAAATGGGACCTTCAAGTTTCTTAGTCATCATAAAGCCAGTGGAAAATTTAAACTTTTAATCTTTAAACTAGAATTTCACTGTTGAATCCTAATGCTTTATTTCTCCTTTAAATATATTTAAATGTATTAAAGAGAGAAAGAAATAAAATGATAAGAGAATATGCTTTTGAAACTGCTCCCCCTGAGCTCTGTATCAAGCAAATCAGAAGTATCACCAAGCTAATGAGCTCTAGCTCAGAACCCATTGTGTGTGTGTGACTTACCAATAAAAAAAATCAAAAGTTTCACCAAAAGAGGGGATAAGAATTTGGATATAGCTGGTCTAGAAAGAGATTATAGAGGTAGTCCAGTTTTGTTATGCTATTGTACTTATTTGCAGAATTCTGATCAATATTATCATTATCTGACAATTGCAGTATAGGGGAGGATCTGAGTTACTGGTGGAAGCTGGGGACCAAAGACGTGTCATTCATCTGCCTTCAGAGATTCAAGGAAAGGTGGGAGGTGCCAAGTTCATGAATAGAAGTCTTGTCCTCACAATGCGGTAGTGTCATTACATTGAGAAGATTTTTCCTTTTTCTCTACTGATGTGTTTCTGTTTCTGAGAGAATGTCCCTGCCAAATGATCATAATTTTTGGTTTATTACTTTTGAGCATTTGGCACTTGGAACAATTGATCAATGTTTTGATATCAATAAATATGCATTTCACATTGCAACCAGTTATGCATTTCACAAATATTTTTGAACTCTAGTTTTACTTTGTGCAAATCAAGGAAGATACAGAATTATCTTTATTCCAGCCAGCTACCGGGAAAATTTGACGTTGACAATTAAATTGATGGCAACTAGAGGGTACTGTGAGTCTTGATTATGTAAAAATTCAGTCAGTGAAAGCAACAACCTATAATGCAAGCCTTAACTGACATATATATCACAACAGTGAGAGAAACTCCAAGTGTTGTTAGTCCACTGTAGAAGAGATAAGTTTGGAACTTCAAACAGGAGAAACTTCTCAACAAGGTTCAACTAGTTTCATTATTCTTCCCATATCTATAATCTATTGCATTTTCCCAAATGCACTCCTCGCAAGGAAATGTCTCATGCTTCACCAGGGTCTTTGAGACCTATGCTTCATTCAACCTTGTGTACGAGGAGGGAAAAGCCATTGGATGCATTATTCATCATGTCTGCAATTAATCTTCACAACTGCTCAAGCTAGATCCCTCTTCAACAGTGTTTAGAACAACTGGCTATCCCAAGGGAACATTCCATGGTGTGTTTGGAGACTAAAACCTGTATGCACACATAGCAAGCTTAAAACCTGTATTTCTACTTTCCTATAGGACAGAAATCCCTTTTTCAAGCTGTGTTTGGCATACTGTTGACATTTTGAAAAGAAACTGTCTTGAAGATGGATTTGATGTTAAGAGACCCCAATCTGGTCTTTTGCCACAAATAAAGTCTCATTCCCCCATCCAGATTAATTTATTTCCTTCCCAAGTGTGCATATAAAACATTTTTTTCATCAATTAATGTACTGGATTTTGTACAAAAGATGTGAGGCACTAGAAGTTAGCCAAATTAAAAAATATGAATCTGTAAATATCTGATGAAAAAACAATTGCACTCTTCCCCCAAACCCTTCCCCCCCCCCCCCCCCCCAAAAAAAAAAAAAAAAAAAAAAATCGAAAGGCATGAATCACAATCAGTCTAAAAGACATCACCAGCACTTATTCAAGTGATCAATTTTTATGCATTGGGGGCTAGGTTTAGAAACCAATGGCCATTGTGATGGCATAGTAAACGCTTCATGCTCTTGTTATTTGGCTTCCATGCTGAACTTTTTCCATTAATTGATTCGTTTGCTTGAAGTTTCATTGTTTCTAGTGTGTTTTATACCCAGAGTTAAGCATATAGAAGCTCAGAGCATTTATAAATTACTTTACATGATTTCTTCTGCTGCTGCTTCTTTTTTCCCCCTATTTTGTGTCTTGAATTAGACTGGTCATTGTACAATATATGATCTATATTTTCTTCAACATGGAGTCAGGTGAATTATACAACAAAAAAATAAAAATAAAAAGGAAAAAATTCAAACAAAAAAAATCCTCATGTTTCCAGCTTATTGTCTTCTCCCATTTTTGAATGGATACGGCTCCTGAGTTCTTCGAAAGCCTTCATGCTCTCTGCATCAAAGCCTCCAGCAAACTGGAAAAAAATCCAAGCCAATATTATAATCACACCTTTAAGGATTCAAATTGTTCATATGTACAATTTTATTTGAAATGAGATTAAGAAGCACCAGTGTAGAGAAAAGAAAAAAAAAATTGTTTTATGCTTGAAGACTCGGCAAGTATTTAATTTATCAATAAAAACTTCCTGCAATATTCACAACTGTAGAGATTCAAACCCACTCTTGCAATTTTTCACAATTTTGCTACCATATTTTAACTTAAATGTAAATCAATTAGTTAGATGGTCCTCTTCTTTAGACCTTAGATCAGTCCATTTTGTAATCGGCATAAGCTAGTAAAGAATATGGGCTACCTGATGAACGCGGAAAGCAAAACGCACGCCTTGCAGAACCAAAAACTCTCTGTTTGGCTCTTTCTCTGGTCCACTCAGTGCATCAAGTTCTGATGCTACACGTTTCATGTACTTCCTTGCCAATTGTACAGATGAGAGCTTTATCTGCAATGAATGCTATATCACTTACTGCAGCATAACAAATGGAAGCAGCTACAGACACAGAAACACACCTTTTCCAGTGGTAAGTAATATATGTTTTATCTACACTAAATCATTTAGTGCGCAAAGGCTTTATTAGGTCCTATAATGGGTCCATTAACCTCGCTATATAATTTGGCATAACAAATGAAAGCTGATCAACTTGAATTATATCGTCATCACAGGGTCATTGGCAAACTATTTCCAATCAGCCTTAACATCTTGTACCCTGAACATTGCTAGTTCCATAATCCAAATAACACCGAGTAAAATTAAATAAATCAAGCAACATTTTAGAACCAACTCCACAATCAACTAAAATAGAACCTTTTCCTTCAGTTTAAAGCATACCTTGCCAACGACCCCTGAATCCAACAACCAATCAACTGGAATTCCAAACTCCCTGTATCGTGAAATAGCCATGTCCCTCGTACGTAAGAGAGCATACACACTATGTTCCACTCTGCCAAAATACATGAGAATAGAGAAGAATTAAAAATAATAGATATACTTCATATAATTGGATATTAGCTAGGCAAGGTATAAAAGAAAATAAATGTTCTCCTAACAGGTTATTACTTTACTGGAAGATGTTGGGGCAAATTACAACCCTTCAAAGAAATGAAAGGATGATTGAAGATTCTCACATACAAGGAAGATGGCATTTCAAAATATTGGAAATCATATGTGCTACAATGTAGCCATAATCCTAATGCTCTACTTTATCAAACAAACATTAATGGGAAGAAAAGTCGTACTTCTCTAGCAATGAGTACATCTTCTTCAGAGCATCTTCACATGGAAGCTTGGGATCATCAACAAAAGAGGAGACTCGTTTCTCTAATTTCATCAGGTCTTGGTATTCAAAAGCCGCCTCTCTCAATGCATCCGCTTTCCCCTCAGGCCAATCAAAGTGCTTGAGAACTGCCCGTTCATCAACCTTATTACAGGTGGAAAAAGGAAAAAAATAATTATAAACAGATCTCCAAGAATATTTCTAGTAGATTCAGAAATGAGTATGTAGATTGTTCACAAAGTCTAATAATACATGGTCCCACATCCAAGGATATTCTGAAAAATCAGAGCTTACTTAATAGGAATTCCAAAATAAGAAGAGAGCTGGTCTTGGAAATCAATGTTTCAAAGGACTCAAAGCTATGGCAGCATATATATCCTTGTGTGTGTGTGTATTTATATATCCTTGTATGTAACTGGTGTCTCTTTCTAATCTAGAATTCTAAGTATCTGTGACATATGAAGATCATAATTTTACACTTATCCAAAAAAAAAAAACAAATAGAGTAATTTTAAACAATGAGAAACTTAATAGCATACCAAGAATGAAAGTTCCTCATCCAGCCAGTTTACAAAAGCCACCAAATCTTTTATGTCAGTGAAGGAAGCTGCTCGAACTTCAGTTGCTAATGACATGACAAAATCACCTTGAGTTTCCACATCGGCTTTCACCTGGATCCAGTGCATAATTTTAAAAAATTTTAACAAATACCATGCTTTATGCTCAATATAAGAAGATAAATAAATATAAAGGGAAAATTTAACACACAGCTAAGAGGAATGATGATTTATTCGCAATCTCCCCAATCATGTTACTTCTAGCATCTGATGCATTAGATGTTTGAGAAATTAATGATGAGGTATCCTTCTTTGCCTCTCGTTTCATCAATGTCTGATAAAATTCAACTAGTTCAGGAGCCCGGTGAACTTTATCTCCACTTCCTCCCCCTCTAGGTAGGCTTCCTGGTGGAGGAGGTGGCCGAGGTGGTCCACCAGGTGGTGGTGGCGGAGGTGGGGCACCAGGTGGAGGTGGAGCAGTTGGTATTTCACCTGAAGGATTTGAATTTGTATTGGCAGAAGAACCTCCAGATCGTTTAGGAGGTGGCCGAAGCACCCTAGGAGGCCTTTTCTCAATGTCAGCAAGTTTCATCTTGCTTATTGTTTGAGAATCAGTCTTACCATCATTAGATTGGTCAATTGAATCACCAGAGACAGCAGCCTTTTCCTTTATTTGAGAAAGTTTTGGTGGCAAAGTTAGAGGTTTCTCTCTTTCAACCTTGGCTGAAGATTCATATGATTTGTCACCAAACTTCTCTGCTCTTGCTTGGCCAGCCCTTTCTTTAATTTGCTTCTCCCTCTCTAAGGCCAACTTATGCCGATCTTTATATGCAGGATATTTCTCATCTAAGACTCCTTCAACTGATTTAGACATCAATTGGAATGAGGAAGCAACATTATTCAGTGAGTCGCTGGATGGAACCCTTGTTCTAATATTTGGAAGAGTTGGAGTTTCAGGAGAGTCAGTAGGTTCCTGCTCCCCCTTGCCAAAGGTGGTGATGGCTATACTATCATCTGCATTCCTTAACATCAGGGCTTCCAATGGACCCCTTGGTCTCTGGTTCATGCTTGCCCTGCTTGGAGAACCTCCAGAGAGAGATCTGGTTGGTGATGAAAGAGCACTTAAATCATCTTTGCTTTTGCTCCATTTCTTCAACTTTTGGATTAAGCTAGGTTTCTTACTGAGATTGCTATATCTACTGGTGGAACTATCCATAGAAGCATTGTCAAAGTCTTCACTTCCAGGGGAGGATGGGTGGGAAAAGTTGCTTTCGATATCTGTGTCCCCTTGTCCACGTTCTGATCCTGCATACTCTAACATCATCTGTTTAGCCTTCTCTTGGGATTTGGGGCTCAGACGCTTGTTGAGATCACGAGCTGACATCTTTCCTGCAGGTGCTTGATAGTTCCGGAGCTCATACCTTAAGCATGCATTGACCCAGCGAAGGTACACTAGCTCTTCAACTTCACTGAATCTATTCATCTGAAGTCCTTCCACTTGTTTTGACAGGTCCTCATTTGCATGCCTAAGATTATTGACCTCTGCCCTTGCATTGGC
Source organism: Quercus lobata (assembly GCF_001633185.2). Taxonomy (NCBI): domain Eukaryota; kingdom Viridiplantae; phylum Streptophyta; class Magnoliopsida; order Fagales; family Fagaceae; genus Quercus; species Quercus lobata. The sequence goes on along the minus strand of NC_044904.1, from coordinate 1,020,479 downwards.
AACCATATCGCTCTGCAATGTGAGGCAAAGCACAGAAAGAATAAGTTCAACCCATCACATGTACCCTCACAGATTAAAACAGGCTTGATTTATGATTTTAAAGAGCCTACTAACTTTAACCAAGTTGTTATATAAAGCCATCCTTCAATTATCTATCAAAACTTCTTCCTAGTCAGTTGTCTCCTTGTTGAGAAGCTTGAACAAGGTCGTCATAGAGAAGAAAAGGAAATTTAAAAAAAAAAAGTTGGGCTAGTACAACAGGCATTCAGAGATGATGCAATGTTGTTCTGTCACCAAGTTACAAGCCAAGTGGATATGATGCGTGTCACTGCATTACCTAATGATCTCAATAATTAATATTTAAATTCTTAAGTTACTATCTCCACTGATATCTTGTTTGACAAGTTACATGTTTAAATTAGTATGGGAAAAAGATGTTAAGTCAACAGTTAAACTTTAAGATGCTGTAGATGATGAAAGTCGACTTCTATAATCAACAGATAATATACTGATATACTTATTACTTCATAGCTACTTTATATCCCTTCGACTGAATATTATGCATCTATTGATTTCATACTTAGAGAGAACCATGTCAGTATCTTATTTGTCCAGCATAAGAATCACAAATGCAGAAGCCAAATAAGAAAAATGAAAGAAAAGCAGATGTGCACATAACAGCAGGATAAAAGCATGCTATAGAGCATTGTGATTCCAACCTCTGTCATATTGGAGAGGGCTGCTATTCTAGCTTCAGCAGCATCAAGTTTTACAGTCAACTCCCGCTTTTCATGTTGAAGTTCTTTGTTTTTCCTCTTAAGCTCCACAACTTCAAACTCTAACTCCTTTGCAGCTTTCAGCTTCTTTTCAATTTCAACATCTTTCTTTACAGCTTCTTCCTCTTTTGCCTGCAAACCAAAAACTTGTTGCTTGAGCAACAACAACTGGCCTTTTGTCTGGTTAGCATCAAGCTGAATCTGCCTTTGCAGTTCCTTGATCTTGTTCCTTGCCATCTCAAGCTCCTTCTTTGCTGAAACTCCATGAGCAATCTCTTCCTGAAGCTTTTTCCTCTCAGCTTGCAAAGAGTTAATGGTGATATTGAGCATGTCAATCTCTACAGTCTTGATCTTGAGTTGCCTTTGTAACTCGAGAATATCTGATTCCTGCTCTTTCAATCCATAGTACTCAAGCAATTCACCTTCCAGCTTCACTTCCCTCTCCTCTAATTCCTTTACTAGTTTCTGCAACCGTTCCAATTCACTTGCATTTTTTGCCATCGCAATTTCATATGTTTTGTCTTTCTCTGCCTTATCAATCTTGTTACCAGGTACTGGAAATTCAATCTCCCCAGATAAAAGATCTTTGAATTCAGGCAAGATCTCCTCATCATCAATATCAGGTGGATTGACATAAGTTCTATTAAATATACTACTAATTAATTTAACCTCTTCTTCCTCCTCTTCCTCCTTCCCCTGTAACAGTTACCAAAAAAAAACAAAAAACAAAAAACTTTCTTAGCTTAAAGAAAATTACAGAAAACAACAAATCAAACTTGCAAGTCAGATTTGCACGGCCATAAAAGAGATGGAAAATTTAATTGAAGTTTGAACATGTACTTACGTCCTTCTCTTTGAATTTATCATTAGAATATTTATCTTGCTCTTTGTCTCCCTCCTCAAACTGATGTTCAAAGCTTGCCTCTCCATTTTCTGAGTTTCAGTATTACCCAAAAATGAAAGTCTTAACAGAATGAAGTTTACAAGAAAAAGGAAGACAAAAATGTAGTCTCCAACCTAAGATTAGCCATCATAATACATTGAGAACAGTTTTATCGACTACAAATATGGATTAAAGAAAGGGATCAACTTTCTTCTTCATAAGCATTGAGATTGGAAAAAATAAGTGACACATACAGGAACACGCACAGTCGCACACGTGCACATATACACACACACACATATATATATGACTCATAGAAACGAGTACCTGGAGGCTTGACTGCTAAGGTCGATGACCTCGAGCTTTTGATATTGAGCTGCTTAACTGCATAGGCTGCAATTGAAGCAGCAACCAGGAGGCCTAACCTGATTACCATGGAGATACAGTTGATAGGAAAATCTTAACCTTCAACTCATCCATACAAAGAACACAATTCCATGACACCCCACCACCATTTCTTCCCAATCCCATCATTGATGAATATCAACTCATCAGGCCACTTGATATGCAACAACTGCAACCCGGAATCTGTAAAGGGCAGACTGCTTAACAAGACAAAGGTGCAATTCTAAACAAAACCCCGATTAAAAACTTGCATTTATACACAAACTCAAAAAGCCATATCCAACTATAAACATTCCCACACCAGCTTTATCATCTTATCAGGTTTATGGACCTTTCAAGGAGTTAAATTTCTTGCATTCACAAAGTTCCTGATAAGTAGAATTCCAGCACAACTCTCTTGCTAAGGACTACAGCAACCACCAATAACTAGTGGCCAATCTTCTCTTAAGGGATTGACAAGTCAGTATTTTGTGACAAACACGTTGGTACAGTTGTGCAGTGGTATATAGACACTTAAAAAGAAGCCAAAAAGACAAGCAAATATAAATTTGAACAAAAACAAGTATCCCTCAGTGTGTGTCTTGCTTGTTTTAAGGTATATCTGTATGGCTGCTACATGCAGTGAAAAAAAGGGTGAGAAAATTGTCTTTGTCACTAATGCCACACAATATTTCTGATGGCTCTTTTCCAGCTAATGGTTAGGTGCTGTTGCAATTAAATTTCTCACTAATATAATCAAGCTTAGGTAGATAATAATAGCTCTTTTTTTGATAATAACTCAATGAGTTATTATTTGCCCAATGAGATAATAACTCATTAAACATACATCTACCATTCATAATTCATAGCCATATAAATAATCTGAACCGAAATAGGCTTTGATTAAAGGGTTTTAAACAGTTGATTATTATGATCTTATGGGCCCCCTTTATAGATTACATGCATGTCTGCATTTCTAGCCAATCAAGCAAATTCCTCTTCAGGACACTTCTGTTTTTATTGCAGTGGACCCACAAAGAATCTTTCATCCAAGGGTTTCAGTTTGTCTGATTAGTGGTGATAAAATTAACAACAACAATCCTAAGGGAAAAATTTCAGATAGTGGGTCCAACTCAAAGTGACTCCTGCACTGTGGTGGGACATGCTTTCCCTTCCTTTGGCTTTCCACAAAATGAAGATTGTTAAAACATGGTTAACTAAACTTTTAGATGATGGACCCAAAAACCCACATATTATCCTTTTTGGCTCTTCTCCAAACTTGTTCCCTTGGTTTTTTTTTTTTTTTGGTGTGTATATTAGATAAAGTTAATGTATTTATCTTTGGCTTCCTTTAGTACAATCCCAATCAATTATTCAATTAACAATTTCCATTAAATTCTAACAAAATGCACAGAGATAATATTCTCTGCGCTAGCCACTATTGGTGCAGAAAATAGATTTGGCTGAGACTATGGATATGATTGGCCTATATGTTTTCAAAGTCCAACAAAATGTGGTACCAAAAAAAAGTAGTCCATCAAAATGAACCGCAATGAAGAAGCAAAGAGGTGGACAAGTGGACTCCATCCATTATTCTATCATTTAATCCAAGTAGTTTGGCCTAGGAATTTGGTGGTCTGAACTTGTCCAAGTGCTGCTATTTTCCAAAAAAAAAAAAATGTAATACTAATATATAGTATTGAGGATAAAAATGAAAAAAAAAAAAAAAAAAAAAAATCGTTTTCTGGGTCATGTTTTTTATGGACTCCACCGTCCCTCAGTAGCAGCCAAAGCATTATCTGAAACCCCAGTGACTCTGGGGCTCTTGTAATCCTCACCTCAAATTATCTAGCCCAAAATCACACGCAGCTGGCTTCAAGAATATGAAATAAACGACAAAACTTAACTACAGTTTGTTATGTACTGTACATTCAATCATGTGGCTAATTTGTCTGTTTTTGCAATTCAGTCACATAATTGAGTATAATTGTCTGTTTTTTGCAACGCAGCCAGCCATATGATTGAATTTAGTTTGGAATACAAACGCTTAAGGGTGTACCTAAGTTTGGTCCTAGAACAAATAAATAAATAATAAAGCTAAATTTAATGTTTCATTTTTTTTTTTCTTTTGACAAACTTTCTTTGTTTTGGCTAGAAAAAAAATATATAAAATAAAAATAAAATGTGGAGCATAGCAAAGCTTACAGAGTGGAGACCAGAAAAGAGGCAGGACTGAGTCATAGGATAGTAGAGAAGATGGGCAAAGCAGACAAGAAGATAAGAGTTGAGACTTGAGGTTGAGGTCCCTGTGGGCTGTGGCTGAGCGAGGGGTTTTACTTTTTGGGTTTAAGGGTCAAAGCCTGGGCGGGAATTAACTTTGCTCACTTTCTTCTTTTTCCTTTTACGTCTATTCAAAGCACAGATTGCTCACTGGAACATCCTAAATTAACCGCGGTCCGTTTATTGTTTCAAAAAGTCTATTTTGCCTTTTCTTAAAATACCCTTTCACTTTCTTAAGCCAACAAAAAAAAAAAAAAAACCCTTTCACCTTATTTTTTATTATTTTAAAATCAAGTAATAAATTATGTTGGTGTGCAGAAACCAAAATCGATAAATTATGATTGGTCATTATAAAATTAGTCAAAGTGCATCAGTAGCCATTTCTTATGAAAATAATGTTACCAATAACACCTCCTTACTAGAAAAAAAAAAAAAGGTGTCCCTAAGGGTTGAACACTTGAACCCAATTGTGTGAGACTCATTTATTAATATGGTTTACTGTTTGATTTGGAAATCCAACATTATATTTGTGGAAATTCTATCTAATAATTGATTTAGAAATCCAATAATACATTTGTTAAAATTTGTATCTAATAAAAATGTATTCAATAAAAACATATTAAGAAATTGGCTGTCCACACGATAATGTTTTACTCTTTGCATTTCAAAATGCAATTTTTTTAAGAAAGCACTTTCTGAAATTATTACCAAACACTTATTTTATATTTTCAACATTAAAAGGCACGTTTTGGCTTTTAAAAGCCAAAACAAAAGCACACTAAATAGTGTGATATTAAACTTAAACCCGACCTTTTAATATTATATATTATTATAAAAAACAAGTCTATTCTAAGAGCTAACGTGACATATTATATGTAACATTGAGTTACTTCATTCAATGCAGTGGCGGAGTCAGAATTTTACTCTAAAGGGGGCAAAATTAAAAGATAATATTAAAAGTGAAATTAATCTAAAAAATATTAACCAATAATAATAACAAAATAAATAAACAGTTGTAAGCAAATATGAATATATTTCATATTATTAAAATAAATAAACAAAAATAACCAATTCATAGTTACTAAAAAATTTATAAACTGATGGAGTAAGAATGTGATTAGTGTTACTTAAAAAATATAAATGAATAAATGTTATAAATTATTTTTTGTGATTGGTGACATGCCAATTTATAAGATATAAGTAGTAAAATTTGTAATATCTCGAGCATCATTCAAGAATAAAATACTGTGAAAAATATCATAAATACTAAAAATGGTGTAAATAATGATATAAAATAAAAAATAGTGAAATAGGTGCAAGTTGCAGTAGGACAAGACAAAAGCAATGGTTTGGTGACCTTCAACCAAGTAGAAGTCCTTTTTTTCAATTTTTTTTCTTCCATGTCAGAATGTAACTACTTTAGAGTCTTAGACTACTATTACTAAAAAATTTTAGGAGAAGTCAGGGGGCAGGTGCCCCCCCTCTGGTTCCGCCAGTGATTCAATGTAATGTTGTTAGCTCAATGTAAGCTGCTTTATTGACAATTATGTCACTTTCTCAATGTAATATTGTTAGTTTCTTAATAAAATAACAATTATCTAATATTATTAACCTCTTGTTTTTTATTTTTTTTCCTTCTAATACAAGTGATAGATTTACTTATATATCTACTTCTTTAGGTCATAGGTCATTCAAGACATGTTAAGGATGAAGTGTTTGTAAGAAAACTATAAACAAATTCTAACTATACGTTATATTATTTACAAAATATCTCACCTTGTATAATAATTGAACATAAAATATATTATGTTTACTTAAAGAAAAAGAAAACTACAAAATTTAAAATACTTTTAATAACAAATGTAGATAGCTTAATTGTATCGATTATACTTTATTAGAAAATAATTACATTATTTTAAAAAGGCCTTCGAACTAACACTAATAATTTTCATCTACTATTTTCATTTTTCACTTAACAAAAAAATAAATTGTCAAATCTTTCAGCACATCGGGCAAGTCTGCAACTAGTTTGGTCTTAAAGGTAAAACAAGATAGACATCTTCAATGGACATTCTCTAGAGAGATAACTGGCAGAAATCCAACATAAATAATAACAATTTCTTTGAAATCTTGACTCTCTAGTGAGATATTTAGCAGAAAATCAACATAAATAATAACAACTTCTTTTAAATCTTGACTGCCCTAGGAGGAAGGACATAAATGATGGCTGGTATGCTGCAAACAATGAAAGAAATAAAAAATCCTCCATACCAATCGCACCAAAATTTTACAAAAAGTCTTAATACACAAAAAAAAAAAAAAAAAACAATAAGGGATTCCACAAAGAGCCCTTTTCTATTATTTTTACAAGCAACTGCAAATCTCTACACTTAGCGGACTATGAATATCAAGCTTGGTTGACCCATTTCCACCTTCGACCAACCTCCTCAAGAACCTTGGCACGAGATTGACTTTTCCTCGCCTCATCCTCTACCCAAGATCTGCATTAAATGCTTCCATTAATTAGACTAAACAGACATATTATAACACAATTACAATCCTAGCACATGGCTATCTCCAACAGTATAATATTAGCATATCATTTTAAAAAATTAATAAAAAGCAATACCCTGTTGCTTCATTACCTAAGAATCCGGAGAGCTTCCTTCTCAGCTTCAAGTATAGATTTTGTATCAAGCAGTCCTTCCCGCTTGTTCTGTAATTCACTGCGCATATCCTGTAAATTACACTGTTCAGTGACATACAAAGTCCTCTCATACACAAGCTTTTCTGACATCTCATCAACCTCTTTCTTTAGACTCAGAGCGAGTTGCTTCTGACAGTCCATGGCTGCCTTCTCCTTCAAATGCTCAGCAAAAACCTTCTCTTGAACAATCTTCTCCTGTTCCAAATCACTAAGCGCGGAGAAATAAACCTTCTCCACCTCAAAACCACAAGTTTTCTGTTCAATCAGCTTCTCATCCCAATACCTCTGTATATCTCCTCTGCCAAGTAACTCAGACCTAATTTCTTCCATCGCTGCTTGCCTAGCAGAATTCTCAACTTCTAGTCTTGCTAATTCAATATAAATTGCTTCTGCCATCCTTCCACTTGTTAGTGCCACTGCAGCTTGTGCTTTTGTTGAAGGTTTGTTTGGTTGAAGCCGCTTGCTCTGTCCTGCAAATGGTAAATTTGACATGGTTTCCGTTTTCTCATCAGTGTGAGTGATTCACTTTAACACATCTATGCGTGTGCATGGAAATATGAACAACTCCCTACATATAGAAACAGGAGTGCGCAAGCTTGGATCTACTTAACTCAACTCAACTAAGCATTAATCCCAATTGAATTAGATGCAAGCCTCAGATTATATAGAGAGAATGGTGATGAAGACATCTACATGATGAGCGTTAAAAGTCTGCTTATTAATAATCTATGCTTTGTTATTAACATTAAAGAGGAATAGTAGCAAGTTTTCATATTTTCAAATTGTTATATCTTTTCTCTGGCTTTACTCTTGTACTTACGCTCAACAGATCCTAACAGTTACATCACTTTATTGGCCAAAGAAGCTTAATTTATGTAAACGGTATATAGAATTATGTGTGGAAATGATAGTCTGAGTTATATTTGTCAATGATTGTACTTCTAAGGGTAACACAATCAGCTTGGGACTGCATCTCGTAAAGCAGATGTCAATAGTTTGGCCCCTCCTCCCCTTGGGGAATCTTACTTATCAATACATACATACATATATATATATATATGTGTGTGTGTGTGTGTGTGTGTGTGTGTATATTTGTGAATGATTGCATTCACAAAAGCTCCACAAATTTTACAAACCAGTAATTTAATTTTATATATACAAGTTTGTGAGCACGCCTTTGATAACGTAAAATTGGAGGTCAGGCTGCCGATCAATCACCTCTCCCAGACCCCGCAAACATGGGAGCTTTGTTCACTAAATATAACCTTTTATTTTGTGTCTATGTCCATGGGCTTGAGAAACATAATTTTAAAACATGAGGAAGAAGAAGGAATACCAAATACTTTTCTCACTATGCTCTTGTCCCCAGCCGACATGTCTACAAAAAGTTCTGCCAATGCATCTGAACTGATCTCCCTCCAATCCAGAAAACCCAATTCTTTTGCTGATATCTGGACTGTAAACAAGTCAGGTTTTTAAAAGCTATGAAAGACTGATGAAGTGTCACTTTGATGTATATTCAAAAAATAAAATCAGAAACAATATCAATGAAGATTACATTAGAAAATATTCTTTACCTGTTCTATTATTCCTGGCATGAATTCATACTCTAACCGGGCTTTCCAGTGAATCAAATCTTGACGAGAGAGAAACCTGCTGCACCAGATATTTTTTATTAAGAGAAATGGAAATTTAAAAATAATTAGAAAAAGTGCTGCACATATTGTACCTCTCAGGGAAAAAAAAAATGTGCCCTTGGTTATCTGAATTATTATCACTCGAGTTCTTATTTGATAGCTTACTGGGAATGACACCAGCCTCTGCTAGGCCTGAATGGCAAATCCAAGAGCAAAGTTCATTATAAAGAAATTACAGCCCAAAAAAAAAAAAATGCCCCATCCACAACCCCAAAATAAATAAATAAATATCTTCTCCCCAGGGCACTAGGTTTAACCATTCCATATCCCCTTGAAATAGCAGGCAAACATCAGATTTAAGCCTTACATTGAATTGACTCAAAATCTGCGTCTTCAACACTTATATCATCAAACGCAGCATCCATAGAGCCCGAAAGTGAAATTGCTGGAAAGATCCTGTGCTTTGGATTCCTATTAAAGGCAAACAATAAGTTCTAAGCCAGACCTGCATTTACTCTAAACTTCTACAGGTCAAACATCTTTTTATTTATAAGTACAAACCAGCTGCTACCTTTCCAACGACGAATTTACTTGAACTAGCCATCTTGCATATTCCCTTCTAGTGCACAATTCATCTGCCTTGACATCATCTTCAATGATCTGTATACCTTAATTACAGTTCAGATATTTATGCTCAGAACTGGACCCAGAGCTTTTTCAAATTAGTCTACAATCTTATAGCTAAAATTCTATACAAAAAGTCATATTATCATATATGCAGAACTGGAAAGTTGTAAGGCACACAAACTATTGATAATACAAGATCAATAGCAATTTTAGCTAAACAAAAAAGATAGATTGGAAGTCCCATCGTGCTTTAAGACAAGTACTTCAAAAGTCTGCTGTTTATCCAATGACTACACATTAGTTGTCGGGACAACTTACCACTTATCGTAAAAGCCTAAGCTGATAGGAAAAGATAACTTTAATCACCTTTATTCTGAAACTTCCTCTCATGTGGGGGACCCAAGCTACCCTAAAATGAATGGTTCTCAACATACAAAAGTTTTTAAGTTAAATGGAAGGTAGCATGGAGACAAGATTGAACTCAAGAGCAACTTCTTTGAAACCATGACAAATTACCACCTATCTTAAAAGACTAAGCTAATAAAAAATAAAAGAGCTAACTTTAACCATTTAACCCTTCCAACACTATCCAGATGCATTTCATATTTATGTATTCTTAGTTTCTCTCACCTTTGTTCTTAATTCCTCCCACAAAGAGTAAACATTTTGGTAGCTTCAGAATCTTGTATGACATATGCCTCTCTCTGATATATACCTATGTTGCTTCTTCTTCTTTTTGATAAGTAAATAGTAGAGATAACCGATGTTTTATACCTATGCTACTTCAAACTAATTAATGTATTTATACTAATAAAAAGTAAGAAACAAAATGTATAATGACTCAAATACGGCTGATATAGTTCATTAGAAAATTTATGCAAGGTTTTTCAGAAGTTCTAATCCCCTATTCTCCCACACACCCACACATTATGCTTCAAAAGGCACACCTTCAGTTTCTTCAATATTGATAAAGCTTCCTGTTGAGTAGAATCCACAGCAGCTGGAATTATAATACGTTCAAGCTTGTCCATAGATGCTGAGCACATGTTCAGAATAGGAACATTGATTTCATTAAAAGAGAGAGGTTATTAGAATGCTGCTAAAAAGAAAAGATAAAAGATGCTAATATAAATCCAAATCTTTGCTACTACCACATATGAGGAACTAAATTACAAGGATCCATCCTTTAATTTTCCTTTTTTCCTCAATTCAAACAAATAATAAAACGAATAGCTCATGAAGGAAAAGACATAATCATATGGTAATAGACTACTAGTCCTAACCAGCTCAGACCTAGTCAAATCCAGGTAAATTAAAACTGATTTATCACTGCAAAGTTATTCCTAAATTGAAAAACCTAGGAAATTATTTAGTTATTTATTAATTATTTTCGTTAATTACAATTTACAACTATCTACCCTAAACTTTGGGAATATTTACAATGTGTGCCCTAATTAAAAACCAATTGCAATGTCCACCCACCCCATTGTCCAAATCAGTGCCTAAATGAGGATTAGTACACAGTTATTCATTATAAACTAAGGAGACAATTGCAATGTATACGGTATACCCTAAACCATAAAATTATAAAATCAACACCATATTTCAAATTAATCTACCCACTAACTTGGAATTAACAAGTTGATTGCATTTTTTTTTTGGGGGGGAGGGGGGGTTTAGGGTGCACATTGCAAATAGTAAATACCCCAAATTATGAGGATACCTAAACAGTTTAAAAACATATAAATAACAAAGACAGTAACACTAGGAGAAGTGTTAAAACCTTTGATCTGAAAATACCTGAAGTAACAGTCTTAGCAGCACCATTAATTATACCATCTGGGCTGGCACCAGACACCACATCGCTCTCATCAGATGCAGCAATGCCTGTAGTTTCGTTTTGATCATCTTTGGTACCAGTTGGAGTTAATATCCCATGCAAAGCATGCAATGGACTACCAAATTGAAACTTGAGACCTTAAGAAAAAATCCAAAACCCAAAATCAAAATCAAAATCAAAATTCCTTTATTAAAAAAAATAAATAAATAGAAACTACTGTGCCATCAACCAATTTACCAACTGCCCATCTCATGTCCATCTAAAAATATTCATTAGCCTAACAAACCACTGTATCATTAACTAAAAAAAGAAAAACCAATTTTTAAAATACAATAGAGTGGTGTTCTTTTTGATAGTTACAATAGAGGAGAGGGGGCATTTGAACCCTGGATATCTTCAATGGAAACACCAGAAAGTGCCAGTTGAGCTACAAGACTCTTGGCACTATAAGGTGGTGTTCTACAAACCATAGAACCAGTTCAGTTCTGATAAAAGCTGAACCAAAATTGAAAGACCATCAAAATTGAACAATGTTAGTTTTCCTATCTATTACTTCATTTATTTTACCAAACAGAAAACAATTCAAACCAGTTATATTGTCCCCAACTGGCCCGAGTTCTATGACATGCCAAACCCAAGCACCCCCTTCAAATGTACAAATAATTCTCAGTTGAAAACAAAATCCAAAAGAGCAAAAGTGATTAACTTTGTAGCTAGTAGTAGTAGTAGTAGTGGCAGCTAACCTCTTCTTGATAGTGAGAAGTGAGCAATGGCAGCCACTAGAATAGCCAATGAGGCCCCAATTCCCCCAATCACAAATGTAGGCAACCCTGCACATTTACCAACAACAACAACAACAAAAACCCAGCTCAATAATCATTCAAAATTGAAATTAACCAAATGGGGTTTTGAGATAAAAAACCTGTCTTGCTCTTCTTCTTGTAGGGGATCGGAGGTTCAATGACAGCCCAACCGCCGTAGTCGGTGGTGGAATTCTGATCCGGAGAGGACCAAGACAGCTCGAGGTCACTCTGAGCAAGCGAGGCATGGAAATGGAATCGCGGTCTAGGGTTAGGGATTGGGATTGTGTGTCTGGAATTGCAGAGAATTGGGGGAATACGACGTCGTAGTAGTAAGAGTGAGGAAGTGTTGTTGTGAGTGGGGACGAAGAGAAAGGTAGACGAGGAGGAACACATTTGAAATTGAATTTGCTGATTTTTGTTTCGTTTTGGGGACAAAAAATTTGGGATTTTTAGGGTTAGGGATTGTGTTGTGAGCTGAGATCGGACATGGGAGTATATGAGTATCTATCTGTGTTGCAATTGCAATGGAGTGGAGTTGAGAACAGACTGTGAGTGAGACTGACACACAGAAATGGTTGGTTTGGGTTTAAAACTACGCAATAAGTTGGTTGTTACTTGTTAAGGCGACCTTTATTATGATTTTGTTAAGGCAAGAAGAACTCCCAAAATTTTATTTAGTTTTTGTATAAATTAACCTATTTGGTAGATGTATTTAATCACGTATTTTCAGTTTTTAGACAACATTACAATATTACCAAACGGGCAAATCTACCTAATCCCCCTCTCTCAAATGGTACTTATTAGAATATTCTATTTTTATAAAATAATTAATACCCAAATTATGGAAGAAATGACACTCCCTAAATTTGGACTCTAGAGTCTAGACAAATGACACTCCTTTATGTTTGTATAAATGAGAAAAAAAAATTGTTTTTTTGGAAATAAAATGTTTTATTACAGAATTCATGTTATGAGAAGATATATATATTTATTTTCACATTTATATAAACCACTCAGGGGAGTGTCATTTCCTCCATAATTTGATGATTTTCATTTTTATGAAACTTCGACAAAGTTGAAGTACTTTTGTTAAGAAAACGCAGGATTGAAGTAATTTTGTTAGGTTTGGTTGTTTTCTAGAATCAAATTATTTTATGTAAATGCTGCAGTTTTTTTTATAGGATATTTTTAAAATTTAATCTTACTTTATGAGGTAAAATTTTAAAAAATCTAAATCTAAGAAATTAGATTCACTTTGTCATCAATACAAGAGTTAAGCTGTAAATATATTTAATATTATCGTAAAATTAAAAGAATAAATCAATAAAAAATTAGTGATGTGGCCGATGATTTGAGTCCAATATGGTTCACTTTGGTCACTACTATCTAGTTTGGTCTAAATCGGTTTATTTCGGTTCATTTTGGTCACTTCAATCCATTTAGTTGATTTCAATCTAACTCGGTCTATTTTAGTCCATTTTGATTTTTTGGTCCATTCAATTGATTTCAGTCCAATTTGGTCAAGTTCAGCCATTTGATCTACTTACTTAAGAATGACAAAAGATAAGTTTGGACCCGAATTAATTAAAAAATATAAATGAAAAGAAGTAATATTATTATCTTTATGTTTAATTTAATGATTTATGGTATTATCTTTCTTTATGCTATTTTTTTTCCCCTAGTTGATATTAGTATTTTAATTTCTGAGTGAATTACAAAATCATTAAAGTTTTTAATTAACATGTCCATTCAGTCATGCTAGAAGCAATAATCAAGTTTAGCAAACTATCAAAGAAACCAATAAAACCCCAATGAAAACTGAGTTTCCTAATCTTGACCATTATATATAGAATAACACGGGGAGTACTTTGCGTAACAAAATTCTGGCATAGAGTAGTGTGTCTTCTCTTCTGTACCTGTCTTCTAAAGATTTTAACACTCATACAGGTTACAGCACAGCTATAATACTTTCAAAGGCAGGGATAAAGAATACAACAACCAAGACTGTAATATTTTGGATTATCAACATATTAATCAGGATCAATCATATGAATCTTTTTGTCATTCCATTATATCCAAAGTCATACTCCTTGTTATCTCCTCGATTGACAATCTTATTTTACTAGTTCTACTAATGTTATTTTAGGTATACCTTTATATAGTTGTTTCTTTTTTCATTTCCCTGACTTGAATTAACTCACTCTTCCCCACTGGTGTACTAATTGGTCTCCTTTGCTTATGACCAAACAGTCTCAAGCAACTCTCCCTCATGTTTCATCAATAGGGATCACCTTCATGTTTAAGCAACTTTTTTTCATTTTTAACCCCACTTTCCTGGTCTTTTCACTTATCTACCTTAACATTTTATTTCAACTACACACATTTTACAAATGCCTTTTGAATTCTAGTACTTAATTTTCCACAGGAACACTCAATTATCAAGTCGTTCCATTCTTCTAGTTGTATCTTAAAACAATAAAGAAATCCTGTTAAGTAATGAAAGTGACTACAATTACAATTTACATTGATCAAACAATAAAGAAATCCAATTACTTGATGTGTCTACAAAAATTTCTGTGAGAGAGTGAAAGAGAGGTTTCACGGCATACTTAACCTTCAGCAGATACTATCATTACCATTTCCATGAGGATCAGTGCACAAAAATCCCCGATTAATTCAGACAAGTTACATAGCATCTCCAAATCAACTAACTACACAACTGAATGCTGAACTGTATAGTCCATTGGTCTGTAGCTATCACCTTTGGCATTAGTAGGAGTGACAACAACAAGAATAACACAACCACCAAGAATAACGATCAGCATACCTAAACAGTTAAGCAACAATGCTTCAGTAGAGAAACGTGATATTACTTGGTTGGTCTGTAAGAATGTAGCCTTCTCTAAAATTCCAGTGGTAGCTGAAGCAATGGCTAGTCCATATATATAAATCCCCAAGAACACGTGCCAGGGAAGCAGTGCAGCTCTATTGCTTACTGAACCACCAGGATACCAAAAGGTTGAAAAGCCAGCAGCCCACTACATGAACAAAAGTTAGAATTCAGGAAATTATCCTTGGAAGAAGGAAAATAGGGCAAATATTGGAAATCTTTCCCATCTCTTCTTGTTGTTGCACATATCCAAAAGTGAAAAGATAAATACTAAATAAATATAAAAACCCAGGTTAACGAAAGTTCACTAAATTCTCCAATAGGGTTGTCAGTATTCAGGATTGGCATTCAAACACTTATCATTAATTTAGAGTTAATATCCAAGAATAGGAAGGTGCTTCAGTTATTTGATGTGAATAGATGTATGGCACAAGGGAAATGATGCTAATAGAGAGATTGAATTGAATAAACATCAGCAGAAGATTCAGATCCATTTAAGAGAATAGATGCAGATGGATGGGAAGAACAAACCTGGATGCCAAATAGGAACAGACAAGCCAGACCCAACCAAGAATGCATACTGTAGAAGTTGTCAATGCCCTTCTCATTGTGAAACTTATAAGCAGCCCATACCCCTATCAAGCTCAAACAAAATGCTAAAGATTGCAATGTAAGATGCACTGCCTTCTTAAAGCTTTTAGTTCCTGAGACTGTCTTGTATGCTAGCATTGCTGCAACAACCACAAAGAGTTAACCATGTTACCTATCTGATTTCTACATTGTTTATATGATCTTTCTAAATTGGTAGAAACCCCAAAAAAACAACTTTAAACATCTTTCCTACCTAATATCCAGCGTTCAAGCTGATAAGAGAATGAAACATGATTAGTATAAGGAGCACGCACACAAGATACACAAAATAGCTTTTGAATACTGCGCCAAAAATATTCTTGAAATTGCAGTGTAATAGTAATAACAATAACAATAATGATTGTGATTAACTCCGCATTTGTCTATGCATAGTATCATATATTTTGTTCACAGCTAGTTCCAAGTCCAGAAAAAGGAGGGCTGTGGTAGGTTGATGGTCAACAGAAAATTTAGTCACTCTATTATGCATTGCTATTGAGGATCTATAATTCTATATCCAACCGCAAAATTTTGGGACCATGGCTTGGTGGTTATTGTTGTCAAAAATCATGATGATTATGATGCACCAACCATGAACTTTCTAAACATAAGCTGAAATTTCATAATGGTAACCCTCTCATGCATTGGTGTCTAAATCAAGGAGGAACCATTTCGTTATGAAGACTAGTTTTTTACAAATATAGAATAGTAAATGGTGCCCCATCATTTAAAATCCGATGTCATTTCTTATTGGGTGCAATGGGATTCTAAATAACATGATGAAATAAGATTTTAAATTACAGGGCACCACATACATCTTTATATTTGTGAAAAATTAATGGGGATTTGTTTAGAAGAAAACCCATTTTGGCATAACAGATTCCCAAGTTATATATGCAAGTTTAGTTCAGATATGGTTTCAGAATCAAAATTGACCAACCCGGTTTCTGCTAAGCAGTGATTGTTGGTGCAGTAATTAACATAAAAAACTAATTGCTTAATTGAAGCTGATAGAGTATAGAGAGAAGAGATAAGTACCTTCACCATTGAAGAGAATGAGGCCAATCACCATTAGTACAGGATGAACCTAATAAACAAACATAAATATAGGTAAATTCAAGGGGAAAAAGATGAGATCTTTAATTCAAAAAATGAAATGAAGATAGAAAGAGAGTTTGTGTGTACGTTGAAGATGAGATCTTTGTTGTTGTTGAGAGAAGAGAGAGACAAGCCGCCCCTGAAATGCAAAGCCCATGTCAGAACCAAAGCCGAGACCGCCAGTCCGATTGCCCTCACCGTTGCCACCATTGCTTTCCGATTTGGATTTGGATTTGGATTTGGAGTTGGAACTGCCATTCTATAATTTCACTGCCAGTTAAGACTAATAAAACCTTTTTTTAACGCTTTTTGACCCTTTTATTTTATTTATTTATTTTTGGTAAATTAGGCATTTTGTCCTTAACTTTTATATTACGTGTGAATTTGGTCCTTAAATGTGCCAAAAAAAAAAAAAAAAAAAAAAAACCGCTCATGGTTGAATAATAAATTTGAAGTTGAATCTTGCGTATATTAAAAATTAATTGGTGTCTCGATTTGTTAATAAAAGTCGAGACCGCCAATCCGATTGCCCTCACTGATGCCACCATTGCTTTTTGATTTGGATTTGGAGTTGGAATTGCCATTCTATAATTTCATTGCTAGTTAAGACTAATAAAACCTTTTTTAACGCTTTCTAACCCTATTATTTTATTTATTTATTTATTTATGGTAAATTAGGTATTTTGTCCTTACCTTTTATATTATGTGTGAATTTGGTCCTTAAATGTGTCAATTTAGTGAAAAAAAAAAAAAAAAAAAAACCGCTCATGGTTGAATAATAAATTTGAGGTTGAATCTCGCGTATATCAAAAATCGATTGGTGTCTTGATCTGTTAATAAAGAACTATTATCAGTAGCTTATATATATATATATATATATATATATTATTTACACACACACTAGCCTTTGAATGCATGCTTACACGCGTGATCAAAGGTTCTTTTTTTTTTTTTTTTTTTTTGGTAAAGATTAATAATTTACATATATTATAATTTAGAAATATATATATTTTTATTTGTCAAACAAATAAAAAGAATAAACTTTAGAAATAAATTTCTTTTTCGAATGTAAAGGGAAAAAAATCCTAAATTTTAAGGGTACGTTTGGTATGCTGTAATAACTCCTTTAATGGAATAGTTATTCATGTGTAATAGCAATTTGGTCATTTGATTGCATCTTTATTACATGAATTAGTTATTACATTGAAATAATTATTCTTTAAATTGAATGATAGAAATTCCTCTTTAAAATGGATGTAATAGCTATTTCTTTGAACATATAATAGGTTTTAAAATTAATATATTTCCAAAAATATAAAGTTTCCTTATACATCATCATTTACAAACTTTCCATATGTAACAACCAAACTTATGAATAGTAATAGTTATTTCATTATAATGTTTTCTATTCCCAGCAATAAAGATTACTATTTTTAATATAATTTATATTCAGTGTACCAAACGTACCTTAAGAGTTCTCTTTTTTACTTCAAAATGAAATTTGTTATTTTACATTTATAACTCCATTTCTAAATGAAGTTGCCCTTCAACAATGAGGGTATTTTTGAACCACATAAAAATCTAATTGAAAGAGGGGAAACCTCTTATATATAGTTGTTGGGGACGTTTTTCCAACAAAGGCCAAAAATGTGATATTAGCCCAAATCTCCCATTAGGTTCTTTAGAAGTGTTTATTATAGAGAATAAAGTCCAAAATTCCAAATGTATAATGAACAAAAGGCTAATAGTGCTTTGACAAAAGAGAATCAAAATGCTAATAATAAAAGTGCAGAAAAAGTACAAAAATATAATATGTTTGAAATTTCGACTCGCAGTCATCGAGAAGAGGAAATTGAGAGAAGTTGTGAGGAAGAGAGGGAAGGTTTTCCTGTACCCATATTTCCACTCCTAAGGTTCAGAATTGTGAGAATGTTTCCTGACTCAGTGGGTTTTTGCCTCAAGTTTCAGCTCTATGGGGAAAACGTGGATCAACAGGTCTGAAACTTCGACCCACAATCACTGAGAAGAGGAAATTGAGAGAGGTTATGAGGAAGAGAGGGAAGGTTCTCCTATACCCATATTTCCACTCCCAAACTTTGGAATTGTGATATTGTTGACTGGCTGAATGGGCTTTTACTCTGAAGTTTCAAGTCTGTGGGTAGAACGTGGTTAGTTGATTTTGAATCTAATAGGGGCCTTTTGTATTGAACTTAGGGTGCTTTAAGTGACTATTTTTGGTCAATAGAAGAGGTTTTGAACCCTAAGGTATGGATCAAAGAAGTTATGGTCAGATTTGATTTAATTAGGTAAGAGGGATGCCTTACTTTTTGCATAATTTGGAAAATAAAGTAGCCTAAATTCATGGGTTGATGTTTTCTAGACATAGCAGGTCATTGGAGATTGCATTTGGTAGTTGCAGTAGACCAAGCCAGCCACTTAAGGTTAGCTATGTGTTTTAGGCAAAAAATGGTATAGTAGAAAAGTTGGGTCACAGTCACTCAAAGCATAAAAGCTATTTTGGGGTGTATATTTTGGATACAAGACCTCCTCCATGAGTTTAAGGTGCTACTAGTGTCCCTTGCCCACTTGGTAGCACGCATGAGTTGGGCTCATGCAAAAGGTACGAAAGGAACCGACCCATACCCTCCAAACCACACTTTCTCAATTTCCACCATAAGTCACATGGGCTTAAGTCATGCTTAAAAGAATAAAATAAAATGTAATACATGAATTAAGCCCACAATAGTATAAATAAATATATAAGCAGACACCTCATGTTAAAGAGTATAGGATTGTGCTATGTGACACATTTTTCGAAGTTCTCTTTATTTAGGGTTCTAAATCAACAAAGTTTGCATTTATATCAAAGTATTAGTTCATTAAATTAGCCAATAGAGAAAATGCTTATATTAATTATCAATAGTTGTGCATTAATTATTTATATCAAATAAATTTATATGATTATTTTTATAAACCCTATATAAGAGATAATTTTTAGTTGGAATAATAATAATAAATTTAGAATATAACATTCTTACTCATGTTTAGTTGCTTTGACAACAATTGACACAAAAGCCGTAAAAATTAAATATTTGTGAATTTACTAAAATAAATCTTAGTCCTTTAAATTTCCTAACTCCTTTCAGTCACATGTAATATATATATGTGTGTGTGTGTGTGTGTGTGTGTGTATGTAATAAAATAAGTACATTTATTTTGTTATAACATAATGAAATTTTAATATAATTTTTCTACGATTTATGTGAGAAACAATAATTGAAAGATATATGCATTTTTTTAGCAGGCATGAAATATGCTTATCTATATTAACCACTATATCATGCAATTTTCAATTTGTGAATATATATAGTGTGATTTCTATTTTGTCTATAAAATAAATAAAGATTACAATTTTTTTTTTTAATATATATATTGATAGTTGGGAGATATGAATCATGAATGTCTCTATTGGAAATTAAGGTGCCAACTAATTAAGTTATAAGGTTCTTTGTAAACTTATTGAAATATTGGAGAAAACTAATAATAAGTTGCACCACACATCATGTAGGAATTTAGTTAATTTTCTTTTAGTTAGTATTGCTTTTGCTGCTACAAGTGGGCAAGTAAAAGAAGTTCCATGTACGATATAATATTGATCATTTAATTCATGATGAATGTTAATGTGGAGACACGTTTTTCAGGCCAAACCCAAGATGCATGGGACCTTAGACCAGTGAGCCTGATACAATGAATTTATAGAGAGTGGACCAAAGAGCTAGGCTTTAGTGTATGGACAACAATCATCGCGGTGTTCCTCATGGGCCGAGTTTACCAAAGAAAATTGGTCCTCGGCATGATCCGATGACCTTTTCCTGGTATCCCCAGTATGTTGGGGGGAGCCTCCCCCTTTCTGTTTCTCTTTATTCCCTCTTTATAGTCGTTTTCTTCCTCCTGAATGGGGTCTCTAGGGTAGGTACTTGTCCCATCAGCCTCTCCTTTCAGTTGTTGGGAGTGGTTGTAAGGACAGAGAAGTATGGCTCTGTTAGGCACAAGGCACTAAATGCAATAGTGGCAGCCTTTCCCTTAGACTATTCCATTTTCTCCGTTGTCTTTTTCTGCTTTAGTGCTTTTCCTGACCTGTGGAACGATATGGAATGTTGCTACTAGTGGTATGTTGCCTCTTTTACCCTAGGCTATATCTCAGCCGAAGAGGATTCTCCCATGGCCGAGGAGGGATTTTCCTTGGATTGGGCCCCTGGCCCAATGTAGACATCGACATGGGCCTATTAGTATTTTACCCTCCCACAGTTAAGTACACAAACCTCAACTCCGGGTGCACATATGTCAGGCTCGATGGAAAACATAATGAAAGATTATTATCATTTTAAAAAGGAAGATGTACTATAAATTAATAAGAATCTCTGTAAATTAAATTAAATGTCTCTTTGATAAAGAGGCACCAACTATTAATATCCATGGTGCAGTATTTTTTTACTATTGCCTCACTACAAAAAACGTGGGCTATAGCCCTGTTTACAAAAAAAGCGGCTATAGCTAACCTATAGTTGTGTTTTAAAGAAACACAACTTAAACTACAGACCTACCCGCATTTTTAAAACGTGGCTATAAGTTAAGTCTATAGCCGCATTTCTAAGTAGAAATGCGGCTATAGGTTTATTTGGATTTTTTTTTTTTTTTTTAAATAGACTACCTATAGCCACGCTTTTGAAACACGACTATAGGTCCATCAAGAAATGCATGATGCTCCTTATATATTGGAGAGTTTAATTGAAAATTGGGATGAAGAACATTCAACTGAGGTAATTAAACTGCTTGCTCTACATAGTGTTCTTGTGATGCCTTGGCTATGGGCTTCTCGTCCTTTATATACACTTCTTTGTGGTTTTTGTGTGATTTTGTGTTTTTTTGGGGCTAATCATGAATGAATATTGTAGATAGGAATATTGCTATGTTAATTTGAATGTGTGTGTATAAATATATATATAGGATGAATATTGTAGACAGGAATATATAAACATGAATATTGTAGACAAGTTAATATGTTAACAAGATGAATATTGTAGACAAGAATTTGTGATTTGCCCAAAAAGAAAAAAGAAAATAAGAAAAAAAAAAACACTATAGCTACATTTATAAAACACGGCTATGGAAAAATTAGGGGAAAAAAAGGGTTATAGCCGCGTTTAACAAGCGTGGCTAAATTAAGATCTATAGCTGTGTTTGAAAAAACGCAGCTATAGACCTGTTGATCTATTGTCATGATTTTTAGACCACGCTTTAATACATGGCTATAAAAAACACGGCTATAGACGAAATGGACCGATAGCCATGTTTTTAGTAATGCCTCCGAAGGACCAAAATTCCAACTATAGCTACAGTTAGTATATTAGACTTCATAGCCAAAAATGATCCAACCACAATATCATTGAAATTATTATATGATTTTGTAAAATTAAATGCAACTGATATAGAATTCACTTCAACTTTTTGCTCAATTGCCGTAATAAAACCCTTAAAAATATCATGGTTTCTCTCATCTCTATAGCTTTTATATGGATAGATTCTTGCTAATGGAGCTATACCTACAATGGTTTCAAGAAAAGTGTTGAACAAAATTGTTTCACTTTTGGTTCTACCTGCCACTGAGACACACCCAATACCATAGCCATTTACGTTGTTGAATGAATACTCTTCACGATAAATGTTAGGTTTTTGAATTTTGCCACAATAATAGTAGATACCATTAACACTATATATATATATATATATATATATATATATTTATTTAACATAAAAAATCAATTAATACTAGAATATAAGTCTTTCGTGTCTTTTAGCCTTATATCATCCCAATAAATCCCTTCTTTAACCTCGCTTTCCTTGAGTAGAAAAATAGAAAATCAATACTTAAGTCTGGTATCAATTATTGAGATTTTGATTTCCTTTTCCTAGACATGTCAAAATATGAACAAAGTTAAGCTTCTTAAAAAAAAAAAAAAAGGAGTAAGTTTTGGCATTAGACATAATTTTGGTTGTTCACATGATTGGCATTGATACCAGCTAGAACTAATAGAAGGATCACAAGCTCTCTCAATTTGCAATAGAAAAAAATTTCAATAACTTATAATTGGTGGTGGAAGTGGATGTAGTGATACCAGTTGCAATAACATGTAATTTTGGAGGTGGAATAGAGTTTTAATACCTTATTGTATTAGGGAAAATTGTTGCAATAACTTGATACCAATTATTTTTGCAATTTATTAAAACAAAAATTTTGAATTGATAACTTATTGCAACAAAGTTATCGTTGCAATAAACCGATATCAATTATCTTACAATCTATTGCAACGACAAAAATGAATAATTATCTATAAAAACGAAGATATAGTTGCAATAATTTGATATGAATTATTTATGTCAATTATTTCAATCTATTACAATAACATTCATGAAGTAATAATCTATTATTATAAGATATTTGAAGCAGTCAATTTTTTTTATTGCAACAATATATATATATATATATATATATTTATATTATTGCATCAAAGTTTTTATTAAAATATTTAGAGTTTATTACAACATAATTTTTTATTTCTATAACATGCATCAACAATTGCAATAACTTAAATGTTATTGCAATGATTTTTTTTTTTTTTTGTTTGCATTAGGTGAAAATGGAAGCAATATATTGCATCAAAATTGTTATTAAAATATTTAGAGTTTATTCAACATAATTTTTTATTGCTATAACTTGCATCAACAATTGCAATAACTTAAATGTTATTGTATTGATTTTTTTTTTTTTTTTGGGCATTAGGTGAAAATGGAAGCAATACCCATGAAATTACAATATACAAATGCCTTAATAACATAATTCATATGTTACGGTTAGGAGCAAAGCCGTGTTTTAAAAACATGGCTATAACTCGTGTTTTTAGTAGTGCCTTCGAAGGACCATAATTCTTAGCAGCAGCAGCTACGGTTAGTATATTAGACTTCATAGCCAAAAATGATCCAACCACAATATCATTGAATTGCAATTGATATAGAAATCACGTCAACTCTTTGCTCAATTGCAGCAATAAAATCCTTAAAATATCATGGTTTCTCTCATCTCTATAGCTTTTATATGGATAGATTCTTGCTGACGGAGTTGAACCTACAATGATTTCAGGAAAAGTGTTGAACAAAATTTTTTCACTTTTGGTCCTAGCTGCCACTAAGGCACACCCAGTACCATGGCCATTTACGTCGTTGAATGAATACTCATCACGATAATTAAATGTAAGGTTTTTGAATTTTGCTGCAATAATAGTAGATACCAATAACATTAAATATATATATATATATATATATATATATTTAACATAAAAAAATCAATTAATACTAGAATATAAGTCTTTCGTGTCATTTAGCCTTATATTATCCAAATAAATCCCTTCTTTAATCTTGCTTTCCTTGAGTAGAAAAACAAAAAATCAATACTTAAGTCTGGTATCAATTATTGAGATTTTGATTTCCTTTCCCTAGACATGTCAAAATATGAACAAAGTTAAGCTGCTTAAAAAAAAAAAAAAAAACTAATTAACTAGTAATAAGTTTTGGCATTAGACATTTTGGTTGTTCACATGATTGGCATTGATACCAGCTAGAACTAATACAAAGATCACAAGCTCTCTCAAGTTGCAATAGAAAAAATTTCAATAACTTTCAATTGGCGGTGGAAGTGGAAAAATTTCAATAACTTATAATTGGCGGTGGAAGTGGATGTAGTGATACCAGTTGCAATAACATATAATTTTGGAGGTGGAATAGAGTTTTAATACCTTAATGTATTAGGGAAAATTTTTGCAATAATTTAAAATAAATATATTGTTACAATAACTTGATACCAATTATTTTTGCAATTTATTACAACAAAACTTTTGAATTGATAACTTATTACAATGAAGTTATCATTGCCATAAACTTATATCAATTATTTTACAATCTATTGCAAAGAAAAAAATGAAATAATTATCTATAAAACGAAGATATATTTGAAATAATTTTATATCTATTATTTATGTCAATTATTTCAATCTATTAAAATAACATTCATGAAGTAATAGTATATTATTATAAAATATTTGAAGCAATCAATTTTTTATTGCAACAATATATATATTCTTGCATCAAAATTATTATTAAAATATTTGAAGTTTATTACAACATAATTTTTTGTTGCAAAAACCTATTATCTTAGATTTTATTGCTATAACTTGCATCAATAATTGCAATAACTCTAATGTAATTGCAATGATTTTTTTTTTTTTTTTTTTTTTTTTTTTTGCATTAGGTGAAAATGAAAGCAATATCCATGTAATACAATATACAAATGCCTTAATAACATAATTCATATGTTGTCTCACTTAATTCTTTTAACAAAAAAATACGTCTTTCACTTTTAAGAAAAACTTGGGACCAAATCCCACAATTCCAACAATCGCATCAAATATAATCTTGATATGCTCTTACTGGATATTCCCAACAATAGAAAGTTAGGAAGGTGATGGAGCAAAAGCAAAACAAGCTATTCCCAATTGGTCTACAAGAACTAAAGAGTTTCTTGGTGGAATTTCCAAGATTGTCTTACCCCAGAAATAGAAAGACACTATTGAAAGTAAACTATTTCAAACCATATTGATTCTAGTATATCTCAAAGATTAACACTCAGGTGCTCAATGGATGACAAATTGCACATTAAAAGCATCACGGAATGCTTCCTAAGCTACTTTTGACAAACTAGTCACGGTGTCCCTGAGTCCATAATCACTCCTATATCACCCAATTTTGCTCGACAGATAATTACTAAACGCCCCCCAACAAGAAACTCGTACACAAAGGATTAGGGACCACCTCCAAACCTATGATCCCGGCCTCTCTACTAAATGTGACCATATTCATATGTTCACACCCTATAGCCATGTTTATAATTATTTTACACTATTGCAATGACAATTATGAAGTTGCAACAAAGATATTATTGCAATAACCTGTTATCAATAATTTTACAATTAATTGTAACACAAACATGAAATAATAATCTATTGCAACAAAGATATCATTGCGATAATTTGACCCAAATTATTTTTGTTAAGTATTTTCAATCTATTGCACTAAGATTCATGACATATAGTATTTTTGAATTAAATTTGTGACATCAACAAATAAACCACATGTATACACTATTAAAACCGGCCTAACCACGGGTGGGTTAAATCTAATTTCTCCTATATTTTCATATTGATAAAATTTAAAATTTTATTATTGGACAATGATAACCGTTCATCATCACTTTTTAATTGTCTAGTCTTAGTATATTTATATAACCTACCAAGTATTGAGAAAAAAAGAAGAAGGAATAAATTAAATAAATATTTGGAAGAAATTGAACATCTCAAAAGATAATGTACCATTTTTTTTTGGGGGCTAAAAATAGACCGTATACCCTTTGTTACGAGAAAGTATATCATGTTTCAAGAATACCAACTCAGCATTTAGTTGGTGTTTCTAAGGTCAATAAAAAATTGACACCTATCTAAAAAAACACACCAACAAAACATACTATTTGCTCCTGAAAAGATAAGGTTGCCCCTGAAATTTCAAAGCCCCGCCATTAACAACCTAAAACCCCTTTTGCAAAATCAAAATCAAAATTTTCAAAGCCCCACCAATTACAACCTAAAACCCCTTGTGCAAAATCAAAATCAAAATCAAAATTTTCTCTCGTCTCTCTCACAACACAACATATACCATCATCTACTCTCTCTTTCTCAACTCCAAACCTCAATAATCATGGCCTTTTGAGTCTATCACATTTTTCTTCGATTGATAATATAGTTAAATTATCTATTATTGTTTCTAAATTTTGTTAAATTTAATGTTTTTACTTATTATTGAAAATTTTATTATTAGCTAATTGTTACTCCATTAGCTTTTAGCCTTATAGTTTCCATAAAACTAAAAAAGGCATACCATCAAAATCATGCTCAGTTATGTTTAAGTGTTCGTAATTTTACTAGAACCCTCGAACTTGTTTTGTTGAGCATCTGCAAGACAACATGCAATTTTGAGGTGAATGAGGAAAGTTGAGGAAACGATTTATGAAGGATTAAGAAAAAAGTGTATGTATCTTGCAAATGGGCACTATAAAATACCAAATAGAATACCAAATCTAAGAAACAAATTTGAGACTTCTTAAACCATAACATCTCAAACTATAACTGAGCATAGTTTTGATGGCATGTGTAATATATTGCTCTTCAAATCTTGGTAGCTTCCAACCCCAAGAGGACGCATAAAGAAGACTATTTTAGTATTTCTCAGGTGTGAGGAAAAAAGAAGACTACTTCTCAGATGTGAAGAATGAACAGATTGCTTATCATATATAAATTATAAAGTACTCATGCAATTGGGTGAGGAGAATGAAGAAAGAAAGGTATGAACAAACAAATACATGAACGGTTTTGGGAAAATTTTGTCTGAAAAATCAAGGGATAAAATGAATGAAAGTCACAAGAAATAGTATATCTATTTTCCTGGAAAATATTTCTTTGCATTTTGAGAAACCACAAACACTACATATTCAAAGTGAATCCATGAAAATCAAGGCAATTACACAGCTCAAAATTCACAAGAAGATTTCCCCCTTTTTTCCCCTACTCTATTTTTTCCCCTACTATAAAACAAACAATAAGTAACATTTACAAACATATCCAATAAGGATATCACTATAAAGCCAAGTCAAAAGACTCAAAACAATTTTGTTAAAATGACAAGCACTTAGCATCTGAGAACATGAGTTTATTTTGAAGGGTTTTGTGCTTTGGTGAAACCGCGGCCAATATTACAATGCCACTAAGAAGGGCCAAACCCACTCCTAGACTATTGACAACCATGGACTCTGGAGAGTGTGTGGATACATTTCTTTTGGTTTGTAGGAATGTCAACTTCTCTAGAAGTCCAGTTTCTGCTGTGGCCACAGCCAAACCATATGTGTAGAGACCAAGGAAAATGTGCCAAGGCAAGACCCTTAGCCTTACTGTGCGCGCCTCTCCTCTATGCCAAAAGCTCAGGAAACCCATCAACCACTGCATTTAAATTAATACTCCTATAAGAGAATTTGAAACTCACATCATATTATTTGAAAATACACGCTTTTCATTAGAATATATAAAAGACAAAACTCATATAATTCTTGTACCTTATGTTTTCCAATTGAATTCAACCAAATATTATATTGATTAATGCAACAAAAAAAGTGTCATTTTTTACACGGACTATTAAAGTCAGCCATTTAGTTCATTCATCAATTCAACTATAGGTTGAGTTTAATAATTGGGGAACCTAAGGCATTGTTCCTTACCCTAAATAAAATATCTCAAAAATAGGTACCCAACAAGTAGAAAAGTACTCAAGCAATTGTTACAAATATAACATATTGTCTAGGTTCCTAGTCTATGAATAGCCTAGAATTCGTCTCTATAGACTATACGTACCTACAATAGAGATCTCAATGGTAACGATAAAGATGTAGACAAATCAATAACAATTCTAACAATAACAATAGCCCCTTCTGCTTTCCTTAGTTTAGGAGAAGAGGTTGATGTTAATTTAGAGATTGTTTTCTACTAGGATATATGCTATTTTGCTATCCAAGAAAAATCCTTCTAATTTTCCATCTTATTGTTTAATTTTCGGGCCACTAATTTCTGTTTTGAATTTTATTATCCGTAAATTACTATGGAAATTGTATATGAATGTCATATTAGTCATTGCATCGGATTCCATATTTTACCTTGACAAATTGATAATGATTGATGGCCTACATGCTTCCTAGCTAGTTATTATGAAAACATCCAAAAGCATCTTTCCTTGATCATGCAATTGACATAGACAGAATTTTGTCATCATTTTAGTAAAGATAAGGAACTTACTCTCAAAAGAAATGAAAGTTGAAAACAGTAGTGTAGTCTTGTTGCTATTTAATTGAAACAGACATGCCATCAAAGAAATGGGGGATCAAAAAAGTAATGTAGTTGTGTTAATTTTTAATTGAAACTAGAAGGGTTTGGTAATAGTGTGAAAATTGAAGAGGATCAAAATGGCATCAACACCTGAGCTGTGAAGCATTACTTATATTATTCAGTTTCTTAGGAAACACACACAACATTATGATTTTGAAACAATTGAAGTAAAATAAGAAACGTGCATCAGTAAAACTTGGGGAATTGAAGAAACAAAACCTGAGCTCCAAATAGGAAGACACATATCAAACCCATCCAAGAATGCAGACTATAGAAGTTAGCCACAATTCCATCATTCCCACGAAACTTCGTCCAAATCCCAAAAAACCCAGAAGCCAAAGCCACTCCTTGTAGACACAGATGCACGGATTTCTTGAAGCTCTTTGAACCAGGCAACCATCTATGCACCAGAATTGCTAAAAAACACACACAAAAACAAAAGAAGCACAACATGAGCCCCATTGTGCAAATTTACTGTTAATGGTCTAACAAGTTTACATGTACATTGTTTAGTATATAATAATTTCTAAGTTCTTTCACTAGCTACCTTCGCCACTGATGAGAATAAAACCAATCACCATTAGTAAAGGATGAAGAACCTGTCATAAAAGAAAGGAAAATAAAAACCAATCCTCTGAAGCACTTCAAAGATAAAAAACCATACTTTGGTGCTTTGTGTAAATGACATGCAGAGAGAGATAGTGTAACATACTGCATAGATGAGGTCTTCTTGGGAGGAGTGAAGGAGGAAGCTGGACTTGAAAGCAAGGGCCCAGAAGAGGACTAGCAATGCCACTACAAGTCCTGAGAGTCTAGCAAAGAAAAGGAGTGGGAATAGTGAAGAGGAGGTTATGGCCATGTGTACTTGTTGCAGTAGTACTCTCAGTCCCACAGTCCAAACTCAGTGAAAGTGGTAGCACTAGGAGCTGAGCTGAGGAACTTACAGTTAAAGCTGAGCTTTAGATCTACCATAGTAGGGTATTGAGTAAAGCAATTCCTTTTGGGAAACTTTATTTTGGAATAAGGTTTGGTTTTGTTTATTACCATTTACTTTGCATTATTGGTAATGTAATAGATTGAGATGTCAGACTCAGTTACCAGACGTTAATGACAATAATGGTAGTGGATTGCTTTTTAGATTAGGCCATTATTATTTATAAATCAATGAAATTTGACACTGAAATATATCTAGATGTGTATCACACTACTGATGATTTGGTTCTGATTAGTGAATTTTTTTTCAAAAGAGGGGTAACATAAGAACATATAATACTTCTTAATAAAAACTATTATTCGCTTTTTCTTATTTAAGGTATGACCGACCATTTTCTTATTCACTTTTTTTTATTTTACTATTTAGTTTATTTTTGTTATTATTTATGAGTTTTATTACACTTTTTAGTAATATTTATGAGTTTTATTCTACTATTTTAACTAACTTTTATTTTTATTTACTGTACTTTCAGTAAAAAGTTTTCAATTTTAACAAAATAAGCGGATTCCAAACAAAGTTAGAGACCATTTTATCTTCTTCTTTTTTTTTTTTTCCTAAAGTAATTTTATCCCTTCCAATACATTGTTCTTCACTTCTTTCAGGCTCCGCTTGGGAGGAGGGAATGGAATGGAATGGAATGGAAAGGAATAAAAAGAATAATTTTAGAATATTCTTCCCTTCTCTTGTTTGGGAGTTTTAATGAATGGAATGAAAAGTCTATTCCCTTGTTTGGGAGTTTAAGTGAGAGGGAATGGAATGGATAGGAGGGAACACCCATTCCTCTCTATTCCCTTAAAACCTCAAATTTTCATTCTCCCCAAAATTGAGAGGAATGGGAGGGAATGGAATTAGATTTAATGATTTTTTTACTAGAACTCCCAAAATACCCCTATATATTCAACCTTTTATTTTAAAATAGGGGTCTAATAGTAATATTGTCATAAAATGATTCCATTCCATTCTCTCCATGTTGCTCCCAAACAGGATTACTTACATTTCATTCATTTCCATTCCTTTATTTTAAAAGATCCAATCAAGGTTACTTAATTCCATTCCATTCCATTTTTTTCCCTTACTTAAATACATTCCATTCCATTCCTTTCCATTTCCTTATGACCATCTCATTCCATTCTATTCCATTCCCTTATGAACTCCCAAGCGGAGCTTTATAGGTCATTTGCATCTAATAAAATTGGAAGAATATTAGTTCCCTAATAAAGTTTTTGAGTATCAAATCTAAACTCATGGACATGTTGGCCACTTTATATATGAAAATCAATCAATCATATGTTCCCGGTTTCAACCAAAAATATACCAATGGTGAAAAAAACCCCTAATTATACTCCATAATTTTTTTCATAACTATTGATGTAATTTATTAGGAATGTTATACCATAAAAGTAATATCAATAATGGTTAATATGAAAATAATTTTATTCTACTTATACTTTACATCTCAACAAACTGTTAAAAAACAAAAAGTAGTTGTAAAAATAAAATAGTATTATTCTTAAAATAGTTTACTAATAAAAGCATTTAGAGCATTCGTTTTCACTTTATTTTATTCTCCATACCTATGGTCCATACTGATATCATACAGACGTATAAATAAAATTGCATATATTACAAATTAAATCAAAACCACAAAGTGTATTTGCTTTTAATAATTGCATTGCCAGTGCTGTCTGTAAAATGCAACATTTGAGTAAAGAAGGTGGCATGGCAAGTGCCAACACATTCATTACTGTTGACTTTTGTTGGTGCTCTCTCCTCGTGCCTTGTTTTACTTCTAGCTCTAGCAAAATGTATTATAAACCTCGCTTTTGTTTCTTTCGAAAACCAGAACAAAAGAAAACAAAACCTTCGTTTGTTTCCAGGACCCAGATTTGTGAGGTTGCTTAATTGATAGGGACCTCTACTTCTTAGTTCCACGTAATCTACAATTAAAAAAATCACAATCTCTTTTGGTGGGTTTTATTGGTAACTAAGTTCTATGCAAGGATGGAGTCAGAACTTGAAGTTAGGGAGCAGTTTTACTATTAGTTGCGTGCGTTGGCTCTAGCTTTCGGCTCAGTTGCATATCAGCTAATGAGTTTTTATTTGTGTTTTCTATATGTGCATTTAGGTATGGACAAAATTATTTTGTTTAAAATTTTTTAAAGGGTCAAGTTGTTTGTTTTAGGTAAAATTGGTTAATTGAGTTTAATTGTTTTTAACTTTACTATTAGTAATTTTTGTTGCTGAACAATTTTTTTAGGCTTGTTTATTTTGCTTTAGATTTTAGATCTGGCCTTTAAAAGGAGAAAAATGCTAAAATTACAAACTTTTTTTTACAAATTCTTAATGTGGTAAGTGGTTATTATTAAGTAAAAATACGATGTAAGTAATGAGCCTAGATGCAAACTAATAAAAGTTTACTACCACAAAAATTTGTAAAAATGTTATAGAAAATTTTGTGGTTAGAGTAGTACTCTTAAAAGAATCAATGATAATATTAAAGGGGACAAAGTGTGATTTTATAGAACAAAATTGCTAAAATTGGTGACTATGTATATATTAATTTAAAAAAAAAAAAAAAAATAGGGGGGGCCATTGCCCCCGTCCAAGTCTCCCTCCGTCCCTGGTTCTATGAAAGTAAGATCTTAATCATGGTATATAAAATAGGCCTTGGCCTGCCTCAACTTAGTTGCACCCATTGGAGATAGGAGACAACAAACATAAAGCTAGCAATGAATGAGTATCCCTCATT
This sequence comes from Quercus lobata, assembly GCF_001633185.2. NCBI lineage: Eukaryota > Viridiplantae > Streptophyta > Magnoliopsida > Fagales > Fagaceae > Quercus > Quercus lobata. The sequence goes on along the minus strand of NC_044904.1, from coordinate 988,089 downwards.
AAGATCAAGCTGTTGCCTTTGTTTTTTCTTTTTGTCCTTTAAAATATAATTCGGATTCAGATCATACAAAATGGTGTTATCTTAAAAAGCTCAAAATGATTAAATCTCCATTTTCCCATTAATTTAGATTATGGATGTTTTATACGTACGATTGTATTGTTCAATAACATTATTGGGTTTTAAACTGTTTTTCTATTTAGGTTCACATGTATAAACTGTTAAAATGTTTTAAATATTTATTATAACCATAAAACAGGGATCAAACTTTTTGGGAAGGGGTAGTACACCGCGATTACAAATTAATTAAGGTACTTGATTTTGTTACAATTATCGGTAAAAGAGATTTCTTTAAAACTTCAATCTTTAGTGGCAAATTTTATAATCAACCAAGGTAATGACTTTGTCTACACTCTTACATAGCCTTGTGTTTATTATTTCTTTCTTATTTCAAGATAGATTATTTGAATAGTAGACACCCTTTACAAAATAGTATATATTAAACTTATTTGATTTAAGTATATTAAGAATATAATTTTTAAATTTAGACAGATATAAAATATATGATTTTATAGTTTGTAAAATTTTGCTATTAGTTTGTAAAACTATAGGATGATGGATTCAATCTTATGATAGGAATATCCTTCCACCAATTTTAATTTTGGTAGGATCATAATTTTAACAAGCTTCTTGTACTCTAGTATTTTATTACATATTTTTGTCGTTTACCTATTTGACTACACTCATTTACATCTATATATATCTAAAAGCTGAAGCGTAATATTTATTATTGCTAAACTTTTGTTAAGACACATCAGCAATCACATTATCCACTTACCTCTCTCTCTCTCTCTCTCTCTCTCTCTCTCTTTTAACTCTTTTTCTTTTTATTAATTTTCCTAACTTATTGTTACACATTCACAAACATTTTCCCCTCCTTTTTACCCTTCATCTTCCCACTACTAACTACGTTAATATCTCTCTTCCTCTATCCCTTTATCTTCATTTATTTTGGCTCTTCTTATCCTCATCTTCTTATTATAAATTTCAAATTCTCTCTCACATTCAGTGTATAGTTTTCTCACACACAAAATGTTATTTCTCTCTCTTGCTTTCAATTTTTTGAGTAACATTAAGTGCAATTTTGTTATGATTTTTTATTATCATAGTAATCTTCTTTAAGAGAATGAGGAATTTGAATGATTTATTCAAAACTTAAAAAGTTTAATTGCACAAGAAAAAAAATAGAAAAACATAGTGCAATATAACATAATTTTGAATAATGTGGACCACCTTATAAAGAAATAATATCAATCAAATGCAACCCAAAATAATAAAATGATATATTGGTAGAGTTAGAAAGATGAAATAATTTTAGAAATTTTTTAATTTTTAGGAAGAACAAAATTATCTTCAAAAAAATTTAGAAAATAAATTATATTTAATACCATAATTATAAAATAATGATCTATTCCCACGCATTACGTGGGTCTGCGACTAGATTAACTCTAAAACCTTCATAATGAATGGTCAAGAGCTTTGTATCTTAACTAGTTGGCAATTTTTGGTATTTTCAAAATGTCTAGGATTAAAATTCCCCCTCCCCCAACTATTGATGTATCCAATAAAAACCTTTAGAATGAACTTTATAAATCCATAACTAGAAGTTTCCAACTAATTGCTACAATAAATATATAAAAGATTTGGTGGTCTTGATTTCCTATTATGTGACTCCTATGGATTTGTTGTGCTAGAGAAATCATGGTCCACTCCCAATCTTAGTGATCATGGTTTCATTGTATTGAAAGTTTTTTTTTTTTTTTTTTTTCGTCGTATTTATCATTAATATTTGTTTGTAACTCATTTGCATCAACCCACATATCATAGAATTCATGTTTGTGATTTCAGCTAATCTGATGTTGATACAGGAGTAAGGAATAAGTATACCACTAATGCTTGGGAAGCCTAAGTATACCATTGTTAATTTTCAATTACAATTGTTGTTTATGTTATCATTGTTATGTATTGAACTGAAATAATGAACCTATATACTTGGTCTAAATTGAACATGACCGTGCCAAATTTTGAGATGCATATTGTTTTGAGTTATCATATATGCTTAGACCATATGAGTTTCTAAGTTTTCATTTTTTTTTTCTTTGGTTGAGATTATGAGTTCCTTTCCAAAGTATAATTACATAATTGCAAATTGAAAAGTTTCATAATTATTTTCCTTCTTTTATATATATATTTTTAATTTTTTACATCCTATAATGTGGTTGATGTGGTATGGCTAGCCTCATATTACACTATAAAAAAAATGCAAGTATATTTTCAGTTATTGAATAATTAACGTTTCGTTGTAGGTTATTGAATTGTTTCAGTCTCATATTATCAACGTAAGCTATTTTCAAAACTTACCTTAAGTTGATGAATTTTTATATTTTTTAGAATTTTACTTTAGATTGATGTGATTTAGTTTTTTATTTTTATGATTGTATTTTTTTTCTTTGATTTAATAGATGTCATTTTATTACATTATAAAGATAGTATATAAGAATATATCATCATTATTATATTATATATCATGACTTGAATAATTTGATATTTATTACTATATCTTATATTTTTACTCTTTTTATTCTTATCTTATTTTTTATAACTCTCTCTCTCTCTCTCTCTCTCTCTCTCTCTCTCTTTATTCTTTCTTGCAACTCTACTTTAGGTTGACAAATCATTGTATTTTTTAAAACTTTATTTTGGGTTAATATGTTTTAGTGCTATATTTTTGAGTTTTCCATCACAAGTAATCTCTCTCCCTATTATAGTTTTGGTTTGACTTTTGTTTGAGTTAGTTAGTTATTTTGTAAGTAAGAATTTGAAATTATATATATATAAAGTCTTGGCTATGCATTCGAATGTGTCTATCAATTATTTGAGTAACATTAAGTGCAATTTTATTATGATTTTTTATTATCATAGTAATCTTCTTTAAGAGAATGAGGAATTTGAATGATTTATTCAAAACTTAAAAAGTTTAATTGCACAAGAAAAAAATTAGAAAAACATAGTGCAATATAACATAATTTTGAATAATATGGACCACCTTATAAAGGAATAATATCAATCAAACGCAACCCAAAATAATAAAATGATATATTGGTAGAGTTAGAAAGATAAAATAATTTTAGAAATTTTTTAATTTTTAGGGAGAACAAAATTATCTTCAAAAAAATTTAGAAAATAAATTATATTAATACCATAATTATAAAATAATGATCTATTCCCACGCATTGCGTGGGTTTGCGACTAGATGAACTCTAAAACCTTCATAATGAATGGTCATGAGCTTTGTACCTTAACTAGTTGACAATTTTTGGTATTTTCAAAATATCTAGGATTAAAATTCCCCCTCCCCCAACTATTGATGTATCCAATAAAAACCTTTGGAATGAACTTTATAAATCCATAACTAGAAGTTTCCAACTAATTGCTACAATAAATATATAAAAGATTTGGTAATTAGTAACCATCTAGCTTCAACATCAACTTATGTCAAACCAAGTTTAATTATTTAACTTCTTCACAAAAATAAATTTCAAATGTTTACGTACGATAATTTGGTGGTTATTTGGGGCTATCACATATGAATTAAGTAAACAATGCCTAATGAATAGTGACAAAAAATATTAAAAAAAAAAAAAAAAGACACTACCTTCTATTTGTAGGAGGCTGCATAAGCCAAGTGTTCACCAAAACCAAACAAAATTCCAACCCTTCACAAAACGACATATATAAAGAATCTCAATTAAACAAGTCGATGAAGAAACCAAACCTATCTTAATTCCAAGCTTTGTAAACAGCTCCCTAAACAATAATAACCATAGTTGTCAGTATCGTACAATACGCAATTCATATCGTACGATATGTATTGTATTGTATACAAAAAGTTTTGTATCATAAATGTTCATGAATCGTCTAATATATAGATGCGTATCGTATGAATCGTATCGTATCAGTAAATCATACGTATCGTACGATACATAGACATGTGGGCTTAAAATGAGTTTTTTGGTTAAAATTTGTGATTTTATTTGATTTAAACAAGTTTATAGACTTTGTTAACACAAAATTATTAGGAAACTTAATTGCGTCTAATGAAATAGCAAGTCCATGAGTCTTTTTCCTCCCTTCTTTTTCTCCTACAAAATTTAGACTATACTTATAACACTCACTTTTATATGTGCAAATTTATTTTCTATGCTATTAATAATGTATTAAATGAAAATATAATTATTTTTTATTTTGTTATTATTATTTTGAGTCTAAAAAGCTAGAATGCCAAGAAAAAATATAAAGAAAAAATTATTAGAATAAAAAAACAAAAAAAAGAGAGTAAATGTTGATAATAATAAAGAAAATGTCTATGAAAAAATTATTTTGCAAGATGCTGAGGATGATAACATTGACTTTAAATGGAGTTGAATAACCAAGATGATGAAAAGATATTATTATTTTGGTTCATATATCATGTATTACTTTTGAGTTTAATCAATTTGAATGTGCATGTTATAAATATAAGTTAATTTGATTTATTTAGTTAGCTTTGTTAAATTTTATTACATAAATAATGATTAAATTGATCATTAGTTGAATATATTTTGAATTTATAATGAATATACCTTTTATATATGTATATCTATAATTATTTATAATTTTATTAGGTGTTTGTGTATTTTACGATACACGATTTGAATCATTTGATACGATACACGATACAAAAAAATCAAAAATCGATTTACGATATGATTCACGATTTGACAACCATGATAATAACCATTACATCGCCACTATATATAAGCAAACTAGGAGTGTGAAATATAATCCCACTTAAAGTGAAAAACTCCTAAAAAAGTGAAACATTTAGAGAGGAATGGAATTCTCTAGCAAGGCCTTCAAGGAAGGAAAATGTCAAGGCCAAAAAGTGGTGCATGGTGAAATCATGCCACTAGTTTTACAACCTCCAGAGCCCAACAAGGGTGACTTGGAATCCCTTCTCTTGGCTCTCAAGGAAAACAAGGACTGGTTCGAGCAAATGATCATCAACAACAGTGCTGTCCTCCTTAGAGGTTACAACGTTGAGAAAGCTGAGGATTTCAATGAAATCATAGAAATCTTTGGCTGGGAAGAAATTCATTATGTGGGGCCAGCACCTCGAACACATGTTTACAAACGAGTTTTGACAGCCAACGAGGGACCACTCTCTGAGTTCATTCACTACCACCATGAAATGGTTTTGGTAAGTCTCACACACACACACACATATATATGACAGTCTAAGAAAGGGGGTTTTGGTTAAAAGTGATTCATTTCTGCCTCTTAATAGCTATAGAATATACCTTCTCTACCTAGCCAAATCCTAACTTTTTTCTTTGATTGAATATGATAGTTTGAACCTATGACATCCCTCCATGATGAATGCTTTATATTATTAATCTAACATACCAATAATTTTCCTTTTTGTGTAGACAGGATTCAATCCAAAGTCTTTTATTCAATGACCAAAAAACTTTGTTAGTTAAACTAACTAGAAGTTTGGAAACCCACAATTAAATTTCAAGTTAAAATTTACTTTGTTAAGCAAAACTACAAGGTCTAAAGTGTCATTTCTAGCCGTTACACATGAGCCCCAGCTAATAATGAGACATCAAAGCACTTTAAGGACACAGTTGATGTGGTTAATTAGTTTGCCATGAAGGAGAAAGTCATCATCATATTGAGTTCATAAGAAATTATTGTTATATTTTTGGTCAATATAAGCTGGGTCCAAGAGTATACCTCAGAAGTCAGCACCAACCACTTCTTTTATTTATTTATTTTGATGCATCAATCACTACTTTTAACTCCTAGGAAACTAGCATTTCATATTAAATCATAGCCGATGTGCAATATATAAATTTAACGAGTCAAGCAGTGATGATGTATTTTGATGATGAAGCAGACTATGCACTGAATTGATTAGAGAGTAAATATGGAGGAAACTTAACATTTTATTTCATCTTAATTATGTCTCTTACACATCTAATTGGAGATTGCAAATGTATAATTTTGATGATAATTTGAAAGAGTTGGACAAATAATAGCATGTGCCATTTGCTAAACTTTATTAATTATGTCTAACCAACCAGATTAAGGAATGTCCAAAAAAAGTTATATTTTTCTGTGAGATACCACCCCCTGAAGGTGGAGAGACACCCTTTGTTCCCAGCTTCCGAGTAACAGAAAGGATGCTAGAGGAGTTCCCAGAAGCTGTGGAGAAAATAGAGGAGAAGGGGCTAAAGTACACATTCACAACTCTAAGCAAGAATGATACAGCATCCTCCATGAGAGGTAGAGGCTGGGAAGATACTTTTGGAACATCGGATTGTGCAGAAGCTGAGAGAAGGTACAGACAATGATCTACATGCATAAAGAAGCTATCACTTTCTGGTTTTGTAATGATGTTGTCCATTAGTGTGCTCATATATTTATATATATTGGTTTATGAGTAATACAAGGGAGACAACATTTTTCAAAACTACTAACATGACATGTTGTGACTGGAGTAACATGACTTCCACTCAGTTTTACCACTGACACAACTTTTATTATACACCAATTACAATAGGTCATGTTAGCATTTATGAAAAAATTGTCCTTAAACCTATTGATTAGTTACATGCGGCTCATCTCTAGTTTTCAACATAGGTGGAATGCATGCTCTTGCAGAATATGACAGCTCTTGCCTCTTGGCATAAATCAATATTCAGAACCAATGTTCATTAGCTTTTTCCTTGAGTCTAGCTTCAGTTAAAATAGCCAATGCGTGACTCTAAGAACAAGTTACAAGGACTACATACACATATAAGTAATCTAGCAGGAAAGTTTTGACTGCATGGTTTTGGGGATCAAGATCTTTTCTATTTGGCTCAAATTGAATAGGGTTCATTTCATGTTTCAAATTTCATTTTCAAGAACGTAAGACTATGCACAGTGCCACATCATTTAGAATTCTATTACACCAAATAAGGAATGATCACTGATTTTGAATTAGATGACTTTTGTTAACTATCAAATTCTTAATATGAAATGCACTCTCCATTTCAAATTAAGCAAATGCAGAGGATCCTTCTCCTGAATTCGGTGCCATCTTATCATGGTAAAGCACTTGAAATTCAAGTCTCACATGTGAAAATTTTATTATAGGGCCAATGCTGCTGGCATGGACTTGGAGTGGCTACCAAATGGTGCAGTTCAGGCAACATTGAGCCCACGACCTCTAACAAAGGTGTTTGATGGAAGAAAAGGAAGGAGGATGTGGTTTAACCTCGCAGTTGGCACGCATGGAAAGGAACACAGCTCAGCCATGATGGCAGATGGAACAGAATTACCGGAACATGTAGTCAAGAGATGTGAAGAAATCATCGAAGAAGAGAGCATCCAATTCAAGTGGGAAAAGGGAGATGTTCTCTTCTTTGATAACATGGCTTTGCTTCATGGAAGAAGGCCTTCTCTTCCTCCTAGAAGAATCCTGGTTGCCATAACCAAGTAGTTTGTTTCGCTTGTGGCTCTATCAATAATTGTGTGCGTTGTGAGGACTTTTCACACTGCAAATATATATGTTGTGTGATAAATGCTCTCACATTTGTCCACATCTGCCTGTTTAGAATAACTTGGGTTACACAATTTGTTGTTTCAAATAAGAAATTCCGAGTTCTGCCACTAGTTCGTGCTGCAGGATTTTAAGGGATCAAACATCTAGCTATCACCTCATTGTTCTTTTGGTAATTTTTGTTGTTTGTTCAAAAACAAGTGCCCAGCCCAAGAAAATAATACTTCGGAATTCTTTGGTCTTATCTTATCTTCTTTGGTCTCGTCTTATCTTCCACCACAAGAAAGCATAAATTTTCAATCTTATTTAAACCGGTAGTTGATACTATTTTGCTTATTCTAAGAATCACTAAAAACTCATCATCTTTCTGAACTCCTTGAAAGACCTCAAATCTCAGCGCCCCCCACCCAAGAAGTAACCCTGAAAATGCATTGTTATAAAATAATAATAATAAAAATAAAATTGCAAAAGTTAAAATTTGTCACCTATCCAATTATTTTCGTTTAGCTAACCTTTGCTTCTCTTTAAATAAATGACATTATAGAGTACTTCTAATACAACTATTAAAAGTACTTTTTCCACCACAAACGATTAGAAAATAAACAAAAATTAGTAAAGTTTCATAGTTTAACATCTAAATTAAGCACTATAAAAAATAATGTTATGTAACAGAATAAATACCAAATTATCCAAATCATGCTATGTAATAGAATAATATTATATTTTTATATGCTATATTTAATTCTTTAAAACGCAATAGGATAACATTTAACAATCAAAGAGAATAAAAAATAATAAAAAAACAACAACAATTTAAAAAACAAAACTAAATCGCATTAACCCAAAATAGAGTTTTAAAGAATATAAAAAATTATCAACTTAAAGTAGAGATGCAAGAAAAATAAAATAAAAAAATTCACCAAAAAATTTAGAGAGAGAGAGAGAAAGAGAGAACCATTTTTTTTTTTTTTTTTGTGAGGAAAAACTATGCATAGAATAGAAGAGATAATAACAAATTTATAGTAAAAGGTGTGAATAAGAAGAGACAAAAATAAAGAAAGATGAAGAGGAAGAGGAAGAATGATATTAATGTAGAGAGTAGTGGGGAGATGAAAAGGTAAGAGAGAGAGAAAGGTTGGAGAAGTGTAAATATTAAAAAAATAAATGTTAAAAACAATTATAGGAAAATTGGAAAAAAAAAAAAAAAAAAAAAAAAGAAGCCCTAAAGCTTGAAAGGCTTCAACAATTTTTTTTTCTTCTTTTAAGCTGAAAAGGCTCACACAAAACCCTAAAGCTGAACTGAAAAAACTTTGGGTTGGGCTTGATAGTGGAACTAAATAAATAAGAGGTGGGTTGGATTAATTATACAGATTTATTATAGGGTGATAGTGGAAATAAATAAATAAGTAGTGGGCTGGATTTATTATACAGATTTATTATAGGGTGATAGTGAAAGTAAATAAATAAGTAGTGGGTTGGATTTATTATAGGGTGATAGTGGAAGTAAATAAATAAGTAGTGGGGTGTATTTATAGGGCTGAAAATTGTAAAAGCCATTTTAAAATTGTAGGACAAATTATATATATTTTTTTTAAAAAAAGACGTGACAACTAATGTGGCGCAACGTGAGATGAAATGGTAAAGAAGAGAGAAATGTTGGAGAAGTGTAAATATTAAAAAAACTAAATGTTAAAAAAAATTATAGGAAAATTGAAAAAAAAAAAAAAAAAAAAAAAAAAAAAAAAAAAAAGCTAAAGCTTAAAAGGCTTCAACAATTTTTTTTTTTTTCTTCCTTTAAGCTGAAAAGGCTCATACAAAACCCTAAAACTGAACTAAAAAAACTTTGGGTTGGGCTTGATAGTGGAACTAAATAAATAAAAGGTGAGCTGGATTAATTATACAGATTTATTATAGGGTGATAGTGGAAATAAATAAATAAGTAGTGAGCTACATTTATAGGGCTGAAAATTGTAAAAACTATTTTAAAATTGTAGGACAAATTATATTAAAAAAAAAAAAAAAAAAAGAGACGTGGCAACTAATGTGGCGTAACGTGAGAGCAGCAGCATTAAACGCTACGCTTTAACTTTTAGTAATATATAGATATATAGATTAGAATGGCTGATTTAATTAATAAAGTGATCAAATGGCCTTCATTCCAATTACTTGTATAATAGCTGGATCATTGGTTATAGGCGGTGGAGGCTGAACAGGTGGAGAAGATTTAACCTGTAAATCCTGCAAAAAGAAGCTTATAGGATGTTCAGGGTCTTTCTACTTTCATAAATATTAACCATCCTAATATACCAAGTACAAAGCTGAGTATTGAGATAATATCTGTTCAGTTTTTTAAAAAATGAAATGTAAAATCTCAGCATGTAGCATGCAACACAGTCATGCCAACCAAACGCTAAAACCCATAAAGTATAACATAAAAACATTACAGCTTAGGCCTCTCATTGTTTGTCATCTCATCTTCTGTAAATCTGGTAATTCTCGACTCTGCTGTGATATATTTAGAGAATTATCTAACTCGAAATTTAAATTCTCACCATGCACACCCAAAAGGCAAACTAACTACTCTTTTAAGGGGTCAGTAAGAGTAAACACCAAAGCATAGATAAAACTGCATATTTTAAAGAACTCAACAAATGAAACATTCAAGGGCAGAGTTGACACAAGAACCACTAGAAACGATGTGTATTGAATCTCTTCCAAAAACATGATTGACTATTGAAATTATTGAGCACTACAAGTTGAATAAACATCATAGACCAACATTGAGAACAGATAAAGGGCCTTTATGCCTAGGATACCTTGATATCACTCCCACGGAAGAGTATATATTCGTAAATTTTATCGCCTGGAGGAACTTGCGGGCAATCCTTTTTTCTCCCTTCCGTTCCAAATGATCGTACTGCCACATGAAGAAAAAAAAAGATAAACCAGCATTAACAATCCTCCCGAACATATCTTAAATATATAAATTATAATGGCACAAAATTCACATGAAAGAGCGCTCAAATTTCCAAGATCACAAGAGACCTTGACAGTGATAAAAAGATTATCTCATCACGAACCTAAAAATCATAAAATTTGGAACAATTTTTTTACTTAGACAACCTTATGTTGGTCACATTTTAAACTAAACCGAAAAATTAAATCTTCCGGTGATTGCAAAACGCCTTCATTTCTCCGGATTCCTAGCCACACTCTCAACTTCACAATAATCTTATCTAATTCTCCTTTCATGATAGAAGAATTATCCCCTTCAATGACAAGTTCAGTGTTAAAGATATATTAGCCCATTAGTATAGGTCCAAGCCTAATTCTACTTTGTGTGCAAGCCAAGTCTCCTACTTGTTCTAGAAGTCTATTAGTCTAGGGTTTAGTTTACTATATATACACATATAATAATTCATTGTAACACAGGATTTGTATTACACTATAATATATTATTGATATAGCCCTTTAGGGTTTCCTCCATGGATGTAGGCCGTTAGGCTGAACCACGTAACCCTCGTGTGTTATTGTGTTTTATACTTTATGCTTTCGTTTCCATATCTATATTAGCATATTCAACATGGTGTATCAATGCTAATATTTAACATGGTATCAGAGCCACCTTCCTGTGGCCATGGTTTTCTGTCCTTACGGTATATTTAAGAGCAATTTTTGTCTTCCTCGGTGTTTTTTCGCTGCGTTCATCTTCTTTGGCTTCCTACTGCTACCGTCAAAACTCTCCGGTATAGTCATGCCACCGTTAGAAGTCATATCAACACTGCAAGACTATTGCCTTCCTCAAATTACTGTCACAGAGCCAAACTTCATTCAAGAGATCTTCTCAACCTTATCAAATCTCAAGATTTCATCAAGCTTCCATCTTGAGTTTGAGAGGGGGTGTTAAAGATATATTAGCCCATTAGTATAAGCCCAAGCCTAATTCTACTTTGTGTGCAAGTTAAGTCTCCTACTTGTACTAGAAGTCTATTAGTCTAGGGTTTAGTCTACTACATATACACATATTATAATTCACTGTAGCACAGGATTTGTATTACACTATAATATATTATTGATGTATATATAGTAGACTAAACCCTAGACTAATAGACTAAACCCTAGGCTAATATATCAAATTCAATAGCTTTCCGACATGCAAGAAACTTAGCCTCCTCACTAGAAGATACCTTAGGACCCTTTACTACCATGGCTGCCATAACCTCACCTTTTTCATTCCGAATAACTTCACCAAAACCTAACTGTTAAGAGCCGAAAACAGAGCTACATCAAAGTTAAGCTTGAAGATTGAAGGAGGAGGGGGCTGCCAGGTGTCCCAAGAAGCTTGCCCTCCATGTGATGGTCCCATTAGTACAGAAGCAATTCGAAACTCCTCAAGAAACTCTGTTGCCTAAATTTTATTAAAAAATAACTATAAAACCCAAACTATATTATTAGTTAGACAACGTTTGAAACTAATTTTGTTTCTCACAATTCGAGTCCAGAGGGCTCGATTTTGGGGAATTGAGCTGGACAAGCTGTCCACATAGACCTGGAAATCGAGTCTAAAGGACTTGGTTTTCGTTCACGAAAGGTCGAGCCCAAAGGACTTGGTTTACTTCGTTCAGCACACGGACATGAAATCACCAAGGAAGAGAATACTCACATGCTCTGTTTTACTCTCCACAAAACAGAGCATGTGAGTAGAGATTAAGAAAATAAGAAGAGTGGTGGCTAACAAAGCGGTTAAGAAAAATAAGAAGTAGAGATTAAAGACAACTAACGCTTCGATACGGACTTGCATTGAAACACAGATGTTAAAGGCAGTCGAAGTAAGATTTCCACCAATACCTCAGTCATGAAAATCGTTCATAGTTTTTTCTGCGTTTTTGTGACAGAATGGACCTTTGTTTGCTAGGAAAAGAACATAGTAACAGATCCGCAGGTAACTCTTTGATCCTCCTCTGTGTGCGTTTCCATGAGCATAACATCAAATCCATGGCAATATCAATAGAGATGAGAGTAGAGCTTTAGTTTAGCCTTAGATTATAGAATACAATACTACTAGTTTGGACAGCATGCATGAAATCACCAAGGAAGAGAGTCCACAACACTCACATGCTCTGTTTTACTCTCCACAAAACAGAGCATACCGAATCACAAGCATGGCCCCTCATCAAACCAAAACTCCACAACACCAACTATCACTCTCACTAATGGGGGACTCTCTTCACCAAACATGAATCCCATGCCCAGGCAACTCTCTCCCCCTCACGAACACTCACTCCCCTGATCCTCACAAGCCAAAGGAGGAACGTCAAGTGCTGTTGTGGGATGAGACGAGTAAATCGAGTCTAGTAGACTCGAGTTCCATGAACAAAAACCGAGTACTTTGGGCTCGATTTCCATGAACGAAAACCGGGTCCATTAGACTCGATTTCCATGTACAGAAACCGAGTCCAATGAACTCAATTTCCAGGCCTACATGGACATCTCGGCTCCCCAAAATCGAGTCCTTTGGACTCAAATTGTTAGAAACCAAATTAGTTTCAAACGTTGCCTAACAAATAATATAGTTTGGGTTTTCTAGTTATTTTTTAATAAAATCCCGATTATTCAACCAGCCTGGATCATGAAACTTACCCCCATGCACAAACCGATTTCTTGGATCCCAAATCAACCATGCTTGAACTAGCACAAACTCCATATCATGAGACTCTGCCCGCTCCAGTAAGTATTCCATTAATTGAAGCATATCCATCATACCTAACCCACCTTTCTGCAGAATTTTTAAGGTACCCACCCACACATCTCTAGCCGCACCACAATCCCAAAGCGCATGGACTACTGATTCCGGAAACCTCAAGCAAATTGGGCACATCGCATCTGCAATAATCTTTCTCTTAGACAGATTCAATTTTGTTGGTAAGATTTCATTACAATCTCTCCACCCAAACACCTCTATTTAGTTGGGAATTCTAAGCTTCCAAATTACAGAACAAACCTCCTTTCCATCACAACCTTGAGAACTCTCAACTACCCTTCCTTTGCTCAACATTGCCCTAGCCACCTTGTAAGCGGATTTAACAGTAAAAATCCCCTTCCTTTGGTGCATCCAGATCATACAGTCCTCCACATGTCTTCGGCTGAGCTGTATTCTACAAATAGCTTCTACATCTTCTTTTTCAAACATATCCATGATAAAATCAGCCCTCCATGCATGCAAGTCTTGGTCAATTAATTCAGTAACAGTCACCTCACGAACTTCATCTTCCACTAGATTTAGAGGTGCATTTGTTGAATAATTTGGTATCCATTTATCCCCTAGAATCTAAATTGAGTGGCCATTCCCGACTCTCCAACAACATCTAGACTTCAAAATAGGAAAAACAGCCACAATACTCTTCCAAACAAAAGAGCAATTTGGTGACTCCTTAGCAGCAAAGAGAGAAGTTCTTGGAAAATATCTGGCTTTGAGGCATTGGAACACCAAAGAATTATTATTATGCAGCAAACTCCACCCTTGTTTAGCTAGCATTGCTAAATTAAAGGCCCTTAGATCCCTAAACCCCATTCCTCCCTCCCTCTTTGATAGTGTCAATTTTTCCCACCTCTTCCAATGAATTTTCCTTTCATTCCCCACATGTCCCAACTAAAACTTAGCACACATTGCATCCAACTCATCACAAAGTTTCAAAGGGAGTTGGAAAACACTCGTAGTGTAAGTAGGAATGGATTGAGCAACTGCTTTAATCAGAATTTCCTTGCCAGCCTTAGACAACATCTTCCCCTTCCACCCCTACAACTTTTTCCATATCCTATCCTTCAAGTATGAGAACGTATGATACTTTGTTCTCCTTACTAAGGTAGGCAGTCCTAAATAGGACTCAAATCGGTTCACTTCCTGCACTCCCAAAATCCTTAGAATGCCTTGCTTCTGACTGGCTGAAGTATTACTGCTAAAAAAGACCGAGGACTTTTCCAAGTTCATGCACTGGCCTGACGCATTAGCATAGGTCTGAAGCATCTCAGAAACAACCTCCACTTCATTTTGAGTTGCCTTGCAGAATAAGAGGGAGTCATCTTGTAATCTAGTATTTTATTACATATTTTTGTCATTTACCTATTTGACTATACTCATCTACATTTTTATATATCTAAAAGTTGAAACGCAATATTTATTGTTGCTAAACTTTTGTTGAGACACATCAATAGCCACATCATCCACTTACCTCTCTCTCTCTCTCTCTCTCTCTCTCTCTCTCTCCCTTTTAACTCTTTTTCTTTTTATTAATTTTCTTAACTTATTATTACACATTCTCAAACATTTTCCCCTCCTTTTCACCCTTCATCTTCCCACTACTAGCTACCTTAATATCTCTCTTCCTCTATCCCTTTATCTTCATTTATTTTTGGCTCTTCTTATTTTCATCTTCTTATTATAAATTTCAAATTCTCTCTCACATTCAGTGCATAGTTTTCTCACACACAAAATGTTATTTCTCTCTTTTTCTTTCAATTTTTTGTTCATTTTTTTGGTGGTCTTGATTTCCTATTATGTGACTCCTATGGATTTGTTGTGCTAGAGAAATCATGGTCCACTCCCAATCCTTTGTGATCATGGTTTCAATGTATCAAAAGGTTTTTTTTTTTTTTTGTATTTATCATTAATATTTGTTTGTAACTCATCTGCATGAAGCCACATATCATAAAATTCATGTTTGTGATTTCAGCTAATCTGATGTTGATACAGGAGTAAGGAATAAGTATACCACTAATGCTTGGGAAGCCTAAGTATACCACTGTTAATTTTCAATTACAATTGTTGTTTATGTTATCATTGTTATGTATTGAATTGAAATAATGAACCTATATACTTGGTCTAAATTGAACATGACCGTGCCAAATTTTGAGATGCATATTGTTTTGAGTTATCAAATATGCCTAGACCATATGAGTTTCTAAGTTTTCATTTTTTTTTCCTTTGGTTGAGATTATGAGTTCCTTTCCAAAGTATAATTACATAATTGCGAATTGAAAAGTTTCATAATTATTTTCCTTCTTTTTTATATATATTTTTAATTTTTTACATCCTATAATGTGGTTGATGTGGTATGGCTAGCCTCATATTACACTATAAAAAAAAATGCAAGTATATTTTCAGTTATTGAATAATTAACGTTTCATTGTAGGTTATTGAATTGTTTCAATCTCATATTTTCAACGTAAGCTATTTTCAAAACTTACTTTAAGTTGATGAATTTTTATATTTTTTAGAATTTTACTTTAGATTGATGTGATTTAGTTTTTTATTTTAATGATTGTATTTTTTTTTCTTTGATTTAATAGATGTCATCTTATTACATTATAAAGATAGTATATAAGAATATATCATCATTATTATATTATATATCATGACTTGAATAATTTGATGTTTATTACTATATCTTATATTTTTACTCTTTTTATTCTTATCTTATTTTTTTATAACTCTCTCTCTCTCTCTCTCTCTCTCTTTTTTATTCTTTGTTGCAACTCTACTTTAGGTTGACGAATCATTGTATTTTTTAAAACTTTATTTTGGGTTAATATGTTTTAGTATTATATTTTTGAGTTTTCCATCACAAGTAATCTCTCTCCCTATTATAGTTTTGGTTTGACTTTTTTTTTAGTTACTTAGTTATTTTGTAAGTAAGAATTTGAAATTATATAATAATAAAAAAAAAAACAAAAAGTCTTGGCTATGCATTTGAATGTGTCTATCAATTATTTGAGTAACATTAAGTGCAATTTTGTTATGATTTTTTATTATCATAGTAATCTTCTTTAAGAGAATGAGGAATTTGAATGATTTATTCAAAACTTAAAAAGTTTAATTGCACAAGAAAAAAATTAGAAAAACATAGTGCAATATAACATAATTTTGAATAATATGGACCACCTTATAAAGGAATAATATCAATCAAACGCAACCCAAAATAATAAAATGATATATTGGTAGAGTTAGAAAGATGAAATAATTTTAGAAATTTTTTAATTTTTAGGAAGAACAAAATTATCTTCAAAAAAATTTAGAAAATAAATTATATTTAATACCATAATTATAAAATAATGATCTATTCCCACGCATTACGTGGGTCTGCGACTAGATGAACTCTAAAACCTTCATAATGAATGGTCAAGAGCTTTGTATCTTAACTAGTTGGCAATTTTTGGTATTTTCAAAATATCTAGGATTAAAATTCCCCCTCCCCCAACTATTGATGTATCCAATAAAAATCTTTAGAATGAACTTTATAAATCCATAACTAGAAGTTTCCAACTAATTGCTACAATAAATATATAAAAGATTTGGTAATTAGTAACCGTCTAGCTTCAACATCAACTTATGTCAAACCAAGTTTAATTATTTAACTTCTTCACAAAAATAAATTTCAAATGTTTACGTACGATAATTTGGTGGTTATTTGGGGCTATCACATATGAATTAAGTAAACAATGCCAAATGAATTGTGACCAAAAAAAAAAAAAAAAAAGGCCACTACCTTTTGTATGTAGGAGGCTGCATAAGCCAAGTGTTCACCAAAACCAAACAAAATTCCAACCCTTCACAAAAAGACATATATAAAGAATCTCCATTAAACAAGCCGATGAAGAAACCAAACCTATGTTGATTCCAAGCTTTGTAAACAGCTCCCTAAACAATAATAACCATAGTTGTCAGTATCGTACGATTCGCGATTCATATCGTACGATATGTATTGTATCGTATATAAAAAGTTTCCTATCGTAAGTGCTTATAAATCGTCCAATACATAAATGCGTATCGTATGAATCATATCGTATCGATGAATCATATGTATCGTACGATACATAGACATGTGGGTTTAAAATGGGTTTTTTTGTTAAAATTTGTGATTTGATTTTATTTAAATAAGTTTATAGACTTTGTTAACACAAAATTATTAGGAAACTTAATTGAGTCTAATGAAATAGTAAGTCCATGAGTTTTTTTTCCTCCCTTCTCTTTCTCCTACAAAATTTAGACTATACTCATAACACTCACTTTCATATGTGCAAATTTATTTTCTATGCTATTAATAATGTATTAAATGAAAATATAATTATTTATTTATTTTGTTATTATTATTTTGAGTCTAAAAAGCGAGAATGCCAAGAAAAAATATAAAGAAAAAATTATTAGAATAAAAAAAACAAAAAAAAAAGAGAGTAAATGTTGATAATAATAAAGAAAATGTTTATGAAAAAATTATTTTGCAAGATGCTAATGATGATAACATTGACTTTAAATGGAATTGATTAGCCCAGATGATGAAATATTTTATTATTTTAATTCATATATCATGTATTTTGAATTTATAATGAATATACCTTTTATATATGTATATCTATAATTATTTTATAATTTTATTAGGTGTTTATGTATCTTACGATACACGATTTGAATTATTTGATACGATACACGATATAAAAAAATCAAAAATTGATTTACGATACGATTCACGATTTGACAACCATGATAATAACCATTACTTCACCACTATATATAAGCAAACTAGGAGTGTGAAATATAATCCCACTTGAAGTGAAAAAACTCCTAAGAAAGTGACAAACATTTAGAGAGGAATGGAATTCTCTAGCAAGGCCTTCAAGGAAGGAAAATGTCAAGGCCAAAAAGTAGTGGATGGTGAAATCATGCCACTAGTTTTACAACCTCCAGAGCCCAACAAGGTTGACTTGGAATCCCTTCTCTTTGCTCTCAAGGAAAACAAGGACTGGTTCGAGCAAATGATCATCAACAACAGTGCTGTCCTCCTTAGGGGTTACAACGTTGAGAAAGCTGAGGATTTCAATGAAATCTTAGAAATCTTTGGCTGGGAAGAAATTCATTATGTGGGGCCAGCACCTCGAACACATGTTTACAAACGAGTTTTGACAGCCAACGAGGGACCACTCTCTGAGTTCATTTACTACCACCATGAAATGGTTTTGGTAAGTCTCACACACACACGCATATATATGACAGTCTAAGAAAGGGAGTTTTGGTTAAAAGTGATTCATTTCTGCCTCTTAATAGCTATAGAATATACCTTCTCTACCTAGCCAAATCCCAACTTTTTTCTTTGATTGAATATGATAGTTTGAACCTATGACATCCCTCCATGATGAATGTTTTATATTATTAAGCTAACATACCAATAATTTTCCTTTTTGTGTAGATCGGATTCAATCCAAAGTCTTTTATTCAATGACCAAAAAACTTTGTTAGTTAAACTAACTAGAAGTTTGGAAACCCACAATTAGGGTACGTTTGGTATGCTGTAATAGCTCCTGTAATGGAATAGTTATTCATGTGTAATAACAATTTGGTTATTTGGTTGCATCTTTATTACATAGATTATTTATTACATTGGAATGACTATTCTTTAAATTGAAGAATAGCTATTCCTCTTTAAAATGGATGTAATAGTTATTCCTTAGTATATATAATAGGTTTTAAAATTAATATATTTCCAAAAATATAAAGTTTTCTTATACATCATCTTTTACAAGCTTTCCATATGTAACAACCAAACTTATAAATAGTAATAGTTATTCCATTACAATGTCTTCTATTCTCAGTAATAAAGATTACTATTTCTAATGTAATCTACATTCAGTGTACCAAACGTACCCTTAAATTTCAAGTTAAAATTTACTTTGTTAAGCAAAACTACAAGGTCTAAAGTGTCATTTCTAGCCATTACACATGAGCCCCAGCTAATAATGAGACATCAAAGCACTTTTAAGGACACAGTTGATGTGGTTAATTAGTTTGCCATGAAGGAGAAAGTCATCATCATATTGAGTTCATAAGAAATTATTGTTATATTTTTGGTCAATATAAGCTGGGTCCAAGAGTATACCTCAGCAGTCAGCACCAACCACTTCTTTTATTTATTTATTTTGATGCATCAATCACTATTTTTAACTCCTAGGAAACTAGCATTTCATATTAAATCATAGCCGATGTGCAATATATAAATTTAACGAGTCAAGCAGTGATGATGTATTTTGATGATGAAGCAGACTATGCACTGAATTGATTAGAGAGTAAATATGGAGGAAACTTAACATTTTATTTCATCTTAATTATGTCTCTTACACATCTAATTGGAGATTGCAAATGTATAATTTTGATGATAATTTGAAAGAGTTGGACAAATAATAGCATGTGCCATTTGCTAAACTTTATTAATTATGTCTAACCAACCAGATTAAGGAATGTCCAAAAAAAGTTATATTTTTCTGTGAGATACCACCCCCTGAAGGTGGAGAGACACCCTTTGTTCCCAGCTTCCGAGTAACAGAAAGGATGCTAGAGGAGTTCCCAGAAGCTGTGGAGAAAATAGAGGAGAAGGGGCTAAAGTACACATTCACAACTCTAAGCAAGAATGATACAGCATCCTCCATGAGAGGTAGAGGCTGGGAAGATACTTTTGGAACATCGGATTGTGCAGAAGCTGAGAGAAGGTACAGACAATGATCTACATGCATAAAGAAGCTATCACTTTCTGGTTTTGTAATGATGTTGTCCATTAGTGTGCTCATATATTTATATATATTGGTTTATGAGTAATACAAGGGAGACAACATTTTTCAAAACTACTAACATGACATGTTGTGACTGGAGTAACATGACTTCCACTCAGTTTTACCACTGACACAACTTTTATTATACACCAATTACAATAGGTCATGTTAGCATTTATGAAAAAATTGTCCTTAAACCTATTGATTAGTTACATGCGGCTCATCTCTAGTTTTCAACATAGGTGGAATGCATGCTCTTGCAGAATATGACAGCTCTTGCCTCTTGGCATAAATCAATATTCAGAACCCATGTTCATTAGCTTTTTCCTTGAGTCTAGTTTCACATAAAATAGGCATGCGTGACTCTAAGAACAAGTTATAAGGACTACATACACATATAAGTAATCTAGCAGGAAAGTTTTGACTGCATGGTTTTGGGGATCAAGATCTTTTCTATTTGGCTCAAATTGAATAGGGTTCATTTCATGTTTCAAATTTCATTTTCAAGAACGTAAGACTATGCACAGTGCCACATCATTTAGAATTCTATTACACCAAATAAGGAATGATCACTGATTTTGAATTAGATGACTTTTGTTAACTATCAAATTCTTAATATGAAATGCACTCTCCATTTCAAATTAAGCAAATGCAGAGGATCCTTCTCCTGAATTCAGCACCATCTTATCATGGTAAAGCACTTGAAATTCAAGTCTCACATGTTAAAATTTTATTATAGGGCCAATGCTGCTGGCATGGACTTGGAGTGGCTACCAAATGGTGCAGTTCAGGCAACATTGAGCCCACGACCTCTAACAAAGGTGTTTGATGGAAGAAAAGGTAGGAGGATGTGGTTTAACACTGCAGTTGGCATGCATGGAAAGGAACACAGCTCGGCCATGATGGCAGACGGAACAGAATTACCGGAACATGTAGTCAAGAGATGTGAAGAAATCATCGAAGAGGAGAGCATCCAATTCAAGTGGGAAAAGGGAGATGTTCTCTTCTTTGATAACATGGCTTTGCTTCATGGAAGAAGGCCTTCTCTTCCTCCTAGAAGAATCCTGGTTGCCATAACCAAGTAGTTTGTTTCGCTTGTGGCTCTATCAATAATTGTGTGCGTTGTGAGGACTTTTCACACTGCAAATATATATGTGGTGATAAATCATCTCACATTAGTCCACATAAATCATCTCACATTAGTCCACATCTGCCTGTGTAGAATAACTTGGGTGACACAATTTGTTGTTTCAAATAAGAAATTCCGAGTTCTGCCACTAGTTCGTGCTGCAGGATTTTAAGGGATTAAACATCTAGTTATCACCTCATTGTTCTTTTGGTATTTTTTGTTGTTTCTTCAAAAACAAGTGCCCAGCCCAAGAAAATAATACTTCGATATTCTTTGTTCTTATCTTCTTTGGTCTTGTCTTATCTTCCACCGCAAGAAAGCATAAATTTTCAATCTTATTTAAACCGGTAGTTGATCCTATTTTGCTTATTCTAAGAATCACTAAAAGCTCATCATCTTTCTGAACTCCTTGAAAGACCTCAAATCTCAGCGCCCCCAACCCAAGAAGTAACCCTGAAAATGCAATTTGTTGACATTGTACCATCCTCTACCGAGGCCTTCAATGATGAATAAAATGTGTGATCAATTATGAGCCATCAGAAATTGGAATGAAATGGTGGATACTAATAAACCATACTCATAAAGCCTCTTAGCATTGTACAAGGGACCTATCACTGATGAAAAGGTGTTGGGGGGGGGGGGGGGGGGGGGCACTATTCCGAAGCAATCACATTTAAAAAAAAAAACTGCCAATTGTAAAAGAGAAATTCTATGGACACAACTCTTGCAGAAATCCTAACATGTGTGACTGAATTATAAAGAAAAAATAATAGATTTATGTGAAAGTAATTACACATCATTAAATAGTGACGAAGTGTGTGGCCAGATAAAAACTGATTGTAAAAACGTTGAACATCTAATGCCGGATGAGCTGGACCTTAGGTGGCAAAAGTATTTCTCCAATTGAAAGCAAAAATATTCGTTACCTCCATTAATGGACTGCTGAATGCAGGAAACAGATTAAGACAAATTTAAATCAAAATGTACATCCTACTCTTTATTTTCAGGACAATCAAAACTAAAACGTACAACCATAACAAGCACAGCCCTAAACCAGTTTGCTGCTGTAAGCATAAAGGCTTTATATTTACCAACTATAACATTTCAAACGTCTTAAGTGCCATCTATATGGCCCGACTAGGAATAGTCCGCCCCCGGCCCCTCCCACCGTAGCCATAACCCCTTCCATAGTAACCACCACGAGAACGACCACCACGCCCCCGACCTCCTCGACCACCCCGATACCTTGCGAAATCACCAAACGTCTGTGCATACAATCAAGCAAACATATTAAACATTTTTTTATGAAATTTTGGGCAAGTTGAACATATTGCACATAATCCTCAAAACTTGGAGAGACACATCAAAGCACACATTACCTCTGTGTCAATCTTCATTTGCTCAGAGAATCTAGTCCTTCCATTATGTGATTCATGGTCAAGAGCATTGGAGGAGAGAGAATCAAAGAAATCATCCTTATTATAGACAGGCTGCAAACATAAAGAAATAAATTATAATCAAGTAAGAAGCGCAAAACAAGTTATTATTAACAGAACTCAATTTAACCAGTGTGAAACAAGACAGTAAATCTTACCTTTTCTTGTAACTTGGATGATTGACCATCATCTTCATCCTGAGTATCATCTTCATCACTAAAATTTTCATCCCCTTCTTTGTCCTTTGAATGAGATTTACTACTCTTACCAAGATGACCCCACACTTCATCCTTCTTAAATTTCTCATTCATGGCAATGAAATCAAAATCTTCAGTGAATTTTGTTACTGGACGTGAACTCTGCACAGCAAATGTTCAGCTTTCATGTCAAACTCCCCATTCAATGAAAGCAACTACTCAATAAAAATTACTGTGATATTGTGTAAATTGAGATGATTGGGGGGACAGTACATTGATCTTATGTGATGGATTAAAATTTTAATACACAAAACACATAAGTCTCACATCAAAAAATATCTCAAGCTTTAAATATTTATTTTGAAATGTCATTCAGTGTCCAAAGCCAATTCCAAAATCTTTACTCTCTAAACACATCATCTCCAGCATTATATTCAACAAGTCACCACTCCCAAATTTGAGCAATAAAAGATTGTTATTTGGACCAAATTCTAGAACCATAAGAAGTAGAACTGTCCACTCAACTAATTCAATATTATAACTCTTAATGCGAATTTTCAGGTTGTAAGCTTGATCAACGTACAGACACCCAACTTAATTTTAAAATGTAAATGCAAACAACAAATTACCCCCATTCCTCTTCCTCTATCACGTCCCCTGTAACCATGACGATGTTGGAAAGGAGTTCCATTGGGCTGGGAAGAAAGAGAGACATACATGTCAGCAACCTCATCAATACAAGGATATATAGAATATATAATAAGCAAGAAATCAACACAAACTCAGATTTCGGAACACCATAGGTTCAAATTTGTTATGACTGTTGTGACTTAACAAAAAACATATGTCATCATTGTGCAGTATAGAAAGGACTAAGTTCAATTAAATTCACATTAGGAAAAAACGACTAAATGGGTTTAGCTTATATAGCAAATTGTGAGTCTTTGCACAACCAACAGTAAATTTCCCATGAACCAACCATAAACCACAGAGCAACCAAGAAAAAACAGCAACAATTTACAAAGCTTTAGTGGCTTGCTTCAAACCCACAATAGACAGCTTAGTCAAGGTTGACCACATGTATCCTAAATAGATTAGTTAGAGTTGGCCACATGTATTCTTTTTTTTTTTTTTTCTTTTTTCCATTTTATTCTATACAAGGTCATTGTCTTTGTTACTTTCTTAATTGACATGTCCTTTTTAACTACTTCTACTAATGTGATATTTGATCTTCCTTTGCCTTGTTTCGTTCCTTAAATTGAATCAACTCACTCTTTCTTACTAGTGCATTAATCTCTCAAACATTATGAACAACCTCATGAAAAAGATAAAGCTTGTTAGCTGGCAACCAAGGTTTCGGGGGGAGGGTGGAACCTGTCCCCTGTAATCTTAAAATAATTAATTCAAAATCAAACCAAGCCCACGCAATATAAACCAAGCTACCAAGCCTATGGATATTTGGAACAAGCCCAAGGGTAAGGGATACACATGGATATATGTAACACAATCACCTTATGAACAACTCGTGAAGGTACAGGTAATGGCAGTATTGGTGGCTGAGCTTCAGCTGAAACTGGCACTGTTGGTTCTGATGATGATGCAGAAGAAGATACTTGAACCACCTCTACATCCTTATGTGCTGTTTGTGAAGTTTGAGACAAAGAAACTGCAGTAGGTACAGACTGCAACAACTGACCTGGAGTTATCAATGAGGGAGCTGGTGTTTCTGCACGAATAGAATTGGATGTCCCAACAATAGACGAGGTAGATTGAGACAAGGTTTGATATGACAAGGTTGGACCAGAAATTGCACTAGGCTTGTTGGAGATTATTGGTGGTACAATAGCACTTATATCCGGACTAGATGTAGCTAAAGGAGTCAGAGATGGCAAACTAGAACTAAGTGTGACTGATGGAAGGCCAATAATAGGTGGTGCCTTGTTAGGCACTGAGTTTCCTAATGTTTCGGAAGCTAATGTAGCAGAAGGCACAGGAGGCAGAGTGGATGGCAAAGTTAACGGAGTTAAAGAACTGGAGCTTAAATTCAGGGAACTAGAGCTAGCAGGAGGAAACAAAGATGGAACTTCGGGTAAGTTTGAAGCCCCAGTGAGTAGAGAGGTGTTAAAATTTGGATATTGCATTGGCTGCTGCATCGAAGAAGGGATTGAAAGCCCTGGTGGTGGACGAAGCAAAGATTGCTGATGCAAATGAGGGAGCCCATTTGGGGGGCCATAGTATCCTTGCCAATACATTGGCATTGCAAGGCCACCGCCATTTGCACTAGGAGGAGGTGGTGTAGCTGCCCAAGAACCTAGATTTGGTTGATACAAAGGCACGCCACCATGAAGTCCCAACTGTGCAGTATGAGAATTAAGATCTGTCAAAGTCCCACTAACAGCAGGAGGCAAGCTTGTAGCTGTAGAAACTGGGCGAGGATAATGAGACTGCATAAAAATTAGAAAGAATTAGAATGGCATAGCCTGATTTAATTAATAAAGTGATCAAATGGCCTTCATTCCAATTACTTGTATAATAGCTGGATCATTGGTTATAGGCGGTGGAGGCTGCACAGGTGGAGAAGATTTAACCTGTAAATCCTGCAAAAAGAAGCTTATAGGATGTTCAGGGTCTTTCTACTTTCATAAATATTAACCATCCTAATATACCAAATACAAAGCTGAGTACTGAGATAATATCTGTTCAGTTTTTAAAAAAAAGAAATTTAAAATCTCAGCATGTAGCATGCAACACAGTCATGCCAACCAAACGCTAAAACCCATAAATTATAACATAAAAACATTACAGCTTAGGCCTCTCATTGTTTGTCATCTCATCTTCTGTAAATCTGGTAATTCTCGACTCTGCTGTGATCTATTTAGAGAATTATCTAACTTGAAATTTAAATTCTCACCATGCACACCCAAAAGGAAAACTAACTACTCTTTTTAAGGGGCTCAGTAAGAGTAAACACCAAAGCATAGATAAAACTGCATATTTTAAAGAACTCAACAAATGAAACATTCAAGGGCAGAGTTGACACAAGAACCACTAGAAACGATGTGTATTGAATCTCTTCCAAAAGCATGATTGACTATTGAAATTATTGAGCACTACAAGTTGAATAAACATCATAGACAAACATTGAGAACAGATAAAGGGCATTTATGCCTAGGATACCTTGATATCACTCCCACGGAAGAGTATATATTCGTAAATTTTATCGCCTGGAGGAACTTGCGGGCCATCCTTTTTTCTACCTTCAGTTCCAAATGATCGTACTGCCATATGAAGGAAAAAAAGAAAAAAAAAAAAAAGAAGAAGATAAACCAGCATTAACAATCCACCCGAACATATCTTAAATAAATAAATTATAATGGCACAAAATACACATGAAAGAGTGCTCGAATTTCCAAGATCATAAGAGACCTTGACAGCGATACAAAGATTATCTCATCTTGAACCTAAAAATCATAAAATTTGGAACAATTTTTTTACCTAAACCGAAAAATTAAATCTTCCGATGATTGCAAAACGCCTTTGTTTCTCCGTATTCCTACCCACACTCTCAACTTCACAATAATCTTAACTAATTATCCTTTCAGTTCTTAAGCAAACATTCACTTTGCAAACAAAATTTTTCCTACAAAACCAATTTGATGGAAAATTCCTTCAACACAGTCAAAGAATCCAAGAACACTCCATTAAACAAAGTATAGGACTCAATTCAAACATAACCAAGAAACAAATTCAAAACCAAATCGATACGTTGAAATTTGAGTTTAAAAATATATATGCACGAAGTCTTTGAATGTGACACTAATGCTAGACCTAGAGAGAAGAAAAAAAGAGGGAAAAAAATAAAAACGGTACCGTTTCGGAGTCCGATACTGGACTCATCAGTGTTGATGTTGTAGAGAACGCCTTCGTATCTGATCTCACTCTTTGAAGTCAAGCTAATCAAGCTCCCTATGTACGAATCGGCCCCTGAGCCTGAGGCTGTGGCTGTGGCTGTGGCTGAGCTCGGTTTCGATGCACTTTCCGATGCCATGGTTTTCAAAATCCCCCCCCCCCCAATCATACAAATTCAAAGACTCGAAGAGAGAGAGTAGGGTTTAGGTTTTGAACTTTTCTTGGTTTTGGTTTTGGTTTTGGGGGCGGGGCGCTGTGTTTTGCTTTGCTGTGTGCGTTTCTATCTATCTGGCTCTCTCTGTGATTTTATCGATTCCTGTTTTTGTGAAAACAAAAGAGAAGGAAGAGAGAGATCTATAATGCTAATACTAATACCTGTGTGAGATTTTGATGGACTGGCCAATGGGGGTTTGCCAGCGTGGCGGATTTCGGACTTGTTGGTCTTTTTGTAGCAAGCGAAATTTGTGGGGGATTTTTGGACTTTCGAACTAACGGAAAAGGATAAAAAAAAAGGTAAAAAAAAAGTGTTGTACGCGTTTCCAAACGCTGGATTGGTCCTGTAGTGTAACCTCCTCCTTTTTTTTTTTTTTTTTTCAAGATATAACTAGAGTTCATTGATACGGACCAAAGTCCATTGTAATTACATCATTTTGAATTTGGAGTTCAACAACAGGGAGAGTATCCTCCACCCATATTACACAATCATCAACATGCAAGGCATTCCTAGCAAGTAAGCGAGCAGTCCCATTGTTGTTTCTTTTGACGTGCTCAACCCTCCATGTCTTAAAGTGACTTAGGCACCACTGTGAGCCTTCAACAACTTTTTGGATGACTGAGGTTGGGTTTACAGACCCTTTCAACGCAAACATCACAAGCTGAGAGTCCCCTTCCACCACAATATCCTTCAAACCCAGGTCCCAAGCTAACAAAATACCTATTTCAGTAGCTTATGCTTCAGCTTCTAAGGCTCCCCAAGGCATGGCGACCTTCTTACATAAAGCCCCCATCATCTGCCCTTTGTCATTTCTAATGACCACCCCAATTCCACAACACCTTTGCTCCTTAAACACAGCCGCATCAACATTTACCTTATACATACCTTGAGGAGAGGGAGTCCAATGTTTAACCCGAGGAGCTGGTTGGGCTTTTTGGCCCTTAGTTAGACATGCTGCTCGAAAATCTTCCACATAATTCCTTGCTTCCCCTTCAATGGTCTTCCCATTCTTGCACTTACCCCTAAACCTGACAGAATTTATGTTGTTCCAAAGCAGCCACGTCGTGACAACAAACTTCTCCCAATCCTTGGCAATGACAAAACTTTGGAGTTAAAAGTCCTATTTACCAATATCATATAAAAAAAAATGTTACCACACTTTTTGTGGTGATATTTGATAATTAAATTTAGAGAAATATGTCCATAACATTTTCACAATAAATTTAAAACGGTATGCTGTTTGGGTTATTATTGGTAGGGCAAAACAATTAACCACTTATGATTTGTTATAAAAATATTTGTAAAAAAATGTTATAAATATAACATTTCTTTTAAATTTAACTATATAACTTATTAGCCTATGCAATCACTCTATTTTTTAATTCCTTTTTTTTTTTTTTTTGAGAAGGAGCTAATGCAATCATATGATTGAATTTAAATAAGGAACTTCCCCCGTTTGTTTTGGATGTTTCAAAAAATAAGAAGAGAATATGAAAGGTAAATTGACAACTCATGTTCAATCTTTAACATGTAATATTATGCATAAAAGAATGTGTTTTTATATTTAAACATCCTTTTAGCATAGTCATCTCAAGATTCCAAAAAAGGAGATGGTGATTTGGTGCTTAAACCAAAACTATTTATATCTTAGAATCGGATATAATACACATGCATATCATTGTTCTCTTTACACCAGAAGTTCTTCACTTTTGAGCACTATTAAGACCATATACACTACCTGACTCAGTGAATATTTACTAGAGAAAATCTTTTTACTTTTTGAACAATTGAATTTTAGGCTTTGCATTTTAAAGATAGCTTTTGAATGACAAAATTTGGTGGGTTTTTTTTTTATTTTTTTTTTTTATTATATAAAATCCTTCCCCTTGTGGTCTTGCCCATAGTTTTAAAAAATGGACTGGAGGCAAAACCGGACTTGCCTCCAGTTCCCCTTTTTTCCCTTTTTTTTATCGGTTTTAGGCCTTTTTTCAGTCCGGTTCGGTTTTTAAAACATTGGTCTTGCATTTTCTTCCTTCTATCTCTTATTTTCTTCTACTTTTTGAGTAATTTGTATTTTAGAAACCTAAAAAGGTTTGAAGATGGAGATCATAGGGCAAATAAAACTAAGACCTACTATGGATGGTTTCAATTGGGCTTGAGGGGCTTTTGTGCTTTTCTTCACGAGATATGGGCTTTGTTTTTTTAACTTGCAAACCCAGTCCATTCCGGACATAACGCACACGTGGCACAACCGACGCCGTTTTAGTAAAATGAGAGTACAACCACAGTCGCAATCACATTATTCACAACAAAAACAAAAAACAAAGAACCCGACCCTTCTTCGCCCCTCGCTCACTCTTCACACTCACACAATCAAAAACCCAAATACAATAAATCAAAATTAAAACCTAGAAATTAAATAAAAAAAATTAAATAAAGTTTGAATTCAAAATCAAAATTTCAAAACCTTTTATTTCAGTTTATTTTCCGATACATTCCGAAATCTCGGCCGGTTCGGAACGCGATCTGTAATTCTTTCTTTCTTTCTTTCATTCATTCTTGCAAAAGCTATAGTATCAATCTAGGGTTTCAGATTTTTCTTTTGGTTGCCGTGAAGATTCGGCGATGTTCACGCCGCAGAGGAAGGCGTGGCCGGCGATGACGGCAATTGCGCCGAGGAGTGCTTCGGCGGCGGCGACGGGGAAGGGTAAAGCGGTGGCGTTTCCTGATATTCCGCCGCCGTTGGATTCGCTGAGCGGCGAGGCGGCGGAGATTGGCGGCGGAGATATGGAGGACTGGAAGAGGTTCAGAGAGGCGGGGCTGTTGGACGAGGCGGTCATGCAGAGAAAGGACCGCGAGGCTCTTCTTCTCAAGCTCTCGAAGCTTGAAAACGAGGTTTAATCTTTGGTTTAATTTTTATTTGAATCTCATTGAATTTTTAAAAGCTTAAGGTTTTAGTATTGTAATGGGTTTCAATTTTGTTAAAGAACTATGATTAATAGGTCATGTTTGGTTTAATATTTAATAAATTTCCAATTGGGATAATTTATCAGTAATGGGTATTGTTCGAATTTGTGTTTGGTTTAATTTCATTACAAATTTTTTTTATATGGATGGTTGTTTGTGTGTGTATTATTGGGAAATATAGGGTGTACGTATGTGAGGTTCTGTGACTTTGAATTCTTATTGTATTATCGGATTGGTTACGCTTTTTGGGTTTTCCTTTCCAAACTATTTCGTTCGATTTTGAAAGTGAAAGTTATGTTCTATATTTCATCCAATAAGTCTTAAGGACACAATAATTTTTGCAATTTTTTCACAGCCTTTTGAG
This sequence comes from Quercus lobata, assembly GCF_001633185.2. Classification (NCBI taxonomy): domain Eukaryota; kingdom Viridiplantae; phylum Streptophyta; class Magnoliopsida; order Fagales; family Fagaceae; genus Quercus; species Quercus lobata. The sequence continues at coordinate 957,634 of NC_044904.1, read as the reverse complement.
GTGACATGTTGTGATTGGTGTTAATGAAAGCAATGTCGCTAGGGACCCGTGTGAAAGTGAAGCTATGTCTGATCACAATTTGCATGCCAATAGTTGTAAAAAAGATTTTGAAATTTGTTGTGTGCCTAGCATTGCTGAATTTCGTCACTGCAATCTTTATTTTTTTATGTTGTTTGATCTTGTGTTTCTTTTGAATAGTATGAGATAGAATTTGGCATTCTTTGATGAAGACTTGTGTTTAAGGAATTGTTTCATGGTATCTTTGTTTTTTTGGTCAGCTTTATGACTACCAGTATAACATGGGGCTTCTCTTGATTGAGAAGAAAGAGTGGACTTCCAAGTACGAAGAACTGACACAAGCGCTAGCGGAAACTCAGGAGATCCTCAAACGTGAACAGTCAGCACATTTAATTGCATTTTCTGAAGTTGAAAAGAGAGAGGAGAATTTGAGAAGAGCATTGAGCGCTGAGAAGAAGTGTGTGATTGATGTATGCTACATTGCTACTACTTTCTATCTTTCCTTAAGTCTTAAAGTTGTCCCACCACCCTGGTCTTTTATGATTATGTACCTTCCTATTTATGATCTTGATATGCACAAGTGTGCTTTAGTACCAGGGCTATATAATCTGCATAATGTGTGCATTGATATGTGATTCACATGTATATTGATATGTCTTTGTATTTTTTTAGATAGGTTTGCTGTTTTTGTTGAAATATCATCTTCATCTTTTTAGAAGATTGGCTATGCAAATTTTTAATTGTCGTTTGCAAATGTTTAGAAGAATTGTGCTGTGAATATTACGGGGTTTTTTATATTTTATTGTTGGATCCTTAAAATTTATACATGCCATCTTCATAAGTCTCTAAAACAGAGATCTTTTACATTCTTTGATGCTCATGGCAGACTAAATTTTTTTACACAGGGCTTATGCTAGAGTTCAATTCTTTTTTGGTTGCTGCGAGCCTGATTCTGTATCATCTTTTAAATAAGTTAATATTTGGATGTAGCTACTATTGAATGCTGATTTTAGTTTAAAAAAGCAATTTTTTTTTTTTTTTAAATTTTATTTTAAAACTCTAGTTGTTTTGGGTTATTTGTTTGGATATGGAGTGTAGTTTGTACTATTTTGGACTTTGGGTTATTGATACCTGGGTCATGTTTTCTTCAATACAGCTTGAAAAATCTCTACGTGAACTTCAAGGAGAGCGTCACCAACTCAAACTTACATCTGAGACAAAGTTAGCTAATGCAGATGCTTTGGTTGTTGGAATTGGAGAGAAATCTTTGGAGGTAGAAGAAAAGTTGCATGCTGCTGAAGCCAAGCTTGCTGAGGTAAACAGAAAGAGTTCAGAATTGGAAATGAGATTGCAAGAGGTGGAGGCTCGTGAAAGTATTCTCCAGAGGGAGCGCCTATCCTTAGTTGCTGAGTATGCTCTATGCACATCATTTTAAATGTCTATGTTAATGACTATATATATGCATCATACACACACACACACACACACACACACACACACACAGAAACACAAACACCCATTTTCTTGGAGCCTATGACTCACTTCAATTAGTATTTTGCATTCAACTTATATGTGTTCTTATTGCACTTAGGCAAGAGGCACATAAGGCAATTTTTTATAAACAAAGAGAAGACTTACGAGAGTGGGAGAGGAAACTGCAGGAAGGAGAGGAAAGGCTATGTAACAATAGGAAAATCCTTCATGAGAGAGAGGAGAAGGCAAATGAAATAGAAGCAACTATTAAGCGGAAAGAGAGGAGCCTTGAAGAGGCCCAAAAGAAGATTGACTTATTGAACACAACGTTGAAAGAGAAGGAAGATGATATCAACGAAAGACTGGCGGATGTAGTTTTAAAGGAAAAAGTGAGTCTTCTGTTCATTTGAACTGTTTTAATAATTTAAATTCCTCAGTGTTTTATTACTTCTTTATTTTACCTATCAAAAAATAAATAAATTCTTCAGTGGTTTCATACATGCCCTCTGTTTTGTTGATTTTATGCAGAAAGCTGACTCTCTGAGAAGCTCCCTTGAGATGAAGGAGAAGGAATTACTTGTGTTGGAAGAAAAGCTTGACTCTAGAGAAAGAGTGAGTTCCAATAACCCCCTCCCCCCCCCCCCTTCCCTGCGTTTTGTCCTGCGTAGTGAAAAAAGAAAATTGACTCTATTATTGGTGTTATATTTATTTATATATATGACGGGAAATCTTTTGGAATGTATTATCCTCTGCAGAATAATATGTAGTTTAAGTACTTCTGAAGTCTAGTAAATATGAATACTTCTGCACTAGCCTCTCTCTCTCTCTCTCTCTCTCAAAAATCTAGCTTATCATTTGGGGGATGACAGATGAGTCCCTTTGAGCTTAAATACCTTTGAAGTTTGGACCATATTATGGTGTAGAGATGCCATAGTATGTACATATGGATTAGTGCTTGGGATGTTTGAATGGGATAGAGCCATAAGATCATTGAGAACTCTTATCGTGTGAGCCTTAAAATATTATATATCATTAGATATGGCAGGTTTGATGTCTGGCACCTGAGTTGTTATACAGATGATTATAAATGACCTAATACTGAATAAAAAATAAAAAATAAAAAAAAATCTAATAATGTCATTTATAAGGATGACATATCTGGATGTGATTTGATAGTATGCTTCAATTGGCAATATGGAAGAATAGATAGCTATATTTGTTTTGTATGGAACTTTGTGTGCTCTGCTTGTGTTCTTATTGATCAAGAAGGGTCCTGCTGTGTATGTGTATGGGATCATTTATGTTGTGAAGGAGTTGAATGGATTATAGGTGTATGATTAATTCAGCTGTCTGACATTTCATGTTTATGGGTTTTGTTTTAGGTGGAGATTCAGATTCTTCTTGACAAGCAAAGGGCTATCCTGGATGTTAAAATGCAGGAGTTTGAGCTGGAACTAGAAGAAAAAGGGAAATCCCTTAATGAGGAATACAGTAGCAAGTTAGATGAGGTGGAGCAGAGGAAGGTTAAAATCAACCATGAGAAAGAGAAGTTGATCAAACAAGGTCAAGCGTTGGATAAAAGGGAAGAGAGACTGCGTGAGAAAGAGAAGGACATTGAAACCAAGATGAAAAGTTGTAAAGAGATAGAAAAGGATGTGAAAGCTAATGAGAAAAGGTTGGAGGCAGAAAAGCAACAAATACTTGCTGATCAAGAGAGTCTGCAAAATCTCAGAGATGAAATTGAGAAGGCAAGGGATGAAAATGCTCAGCTGAAGCTGCAAATTCAAGAAGAGAGTGAGAAACTGAGGATAACTAAGAAAGAGAGGTCAGAGCACCTCCGTTTGCAGTCACAATTGAAACAGGAGATAGAAAATTACAGACTTCAGAAGGAGATGCTTTTGAAGGAAGGTGAAGATTTAAAACAAGAAAGGGAGAAGTTTGAGAAAGAGTGGGAAGTTTTGGATGAGAAAAGAACAGAAACTAGTAGGGAGCTAAAACAAATTGTTGAAGAGAAAGAGAAATTGGAGAAATTGCAACACTCTGAAGAAGAAAGGCTGAAAAAAGAGGAACGTGCAATGCAGGACCATATAAAGAGGGAGTTGGGAGCTCTTCAACAGGAGAAGGAATCATTTGCATCCTTAATGAAGCATGAGCAATTAGCTCTATCTGAGAAAGCACAGAATGAGCAAAGTCAAATGCTTCAAGAATTCGAATCACAAAGAAGGGATCTTGAGACTGATCTGCAGAACAGACGTGAAGAAATGGAGAGGTGTTTACAGGACAGGGAAAGAGCATTTGAGGAGGAGAAAGAAAGAGAGCATAATAATATTACGCACTTGAATGAAGTTGCTGAGAGGCAATGGCAAGAAGTGAAGTCCGAAAGGCTTAGACTACAGAAGGAAAAGGAGGAATTTAAATTGAACCAGAAGCAGTTGGAAGTGAACCAACTTGAAATGAATAAAGATATTGTTGAACTCAACGGTCTTAACAGTAAACTCAAGAAGCAGCGGGAACAGTTTATTGAAGAAAGAAATCGTTTCCTTGCATTTGTTGAGAAGTTCAAGGGTTGCGAAAGTTGTGGGGAAATCACAAGGGAGTTCGTTTTCTCGGATCTCCAACTACCTGAAAATGAAATAAAACATAGGGAGGTTATTCCTGTACCGAGGCTGGCTGATGAATTTTTGAATAGCCCTCAAGGCAATGCAGCTGCTTCTGATTTGGGATATTCAGACTCTGGGGGCCACATGACATGGCTCCGCAAATGCACCTCAAAGATTTTTAACTTATCTCCAGGTAAAAAGATTGAGAATGTTTCTGCTCACGTTTTGACAGAATCATCACCATCGTCAGCCATGCTGGTCAACAAAGGAGCTAGTGGGCATGGTATTTCTGAGGATGAGCCACAGTCTTTTGGCATGACTAATGACACCTATGATGTTCAGCGGCAGCTCCAATCTGAAAGCATCATTAGAGAGGTGGATAATGCTTGTGCCCCATCAGTTGATGATCATAGCTACATGGACAGTAAGGTACAGGAAGTTCCAGAAGATTCCCTGCAATCAGAACTGAAGAGTGGTCGGCGCAAGCCTGCAAGGCAACGCAAGTCAGGAGTGTATAGAACGCGTTCTGTCAAGGATGTTGTTAAAGATGCAAAGGTTTTTCTTGAAAGATCAGAATTGAATGCTAATGCCCAGACTGAAGCTATTGACCATATCAATGAAGAAAGCAAGGGTGATTCCAGTCGTGCTGAGAAATCTGCTGGTAACAATGCAAGGAAGAGGCAACATGCACAAACCTCAAGGATAACAGAGAGTGAGCAGGATGATGGCAATAGTGAAGAGCATTCAGAAAGTGTCACAGCTGGTGGACGCAGGAAGAGGCGTCAAACAGCTACTTCAGTCATGCAAACTCCAGGAGAGAAGCGATACAATCTCAGACGACATAAGACGTAAGTTTCTTAATTTTTTGTGTTGGTGAATCGCGTGGCGCAATGCTGATAACCATGAAGTTCTAGACAGAATTTTGTGTGCAGTTATTGTTTTGACTTTTTGGCTTTGGGAAAAGTAAGGTTTTAACTGTATTTATTTGAAAGAATGGAATAAAGATATTCCAGCAAACCGGTTTCAGAAGTTTATTTGCTTTATATATATATTCTTTTCTCTTTTTTTTAATGTTTTTATTTTGTACTCAGTCTGGCGAGCCACCTCTGATACATCAGCAAACTGATGAAGGTTTTAACTGTATTTATTTGAAAGAATGGAATAAAGATATTCCAGCAAACCGCTTTCAGAAGTTTGTTTGCTTTATATATATATATATATATATATATATATATATTCTTTTCTTCTTTTTTTAATGTTTTTATTTTGTACTCAGTCTGGCGAGCCACCTCTGATACATCAGCAAACTGATGCTGGTTTACAGTTTTGGGGATAACTGACCATGTCTGTTTGGTGATTGGAGGTTTAGTATTTAAGTTGAAGGGGTTGAGTACATCTCTGGAAAATATATTGCCATTTTTGGCTGCATTATGTCTTGGTTGGATAGGATCTGTGTTTCTTTCCATATCTTTTTTATTTTCCACATGTATTAAGGCTGTGCCCTTTACATTACCTTTAATTAAATTTTATCTGGAAATTGCCAATTTTTGAGTAATTGAATCGTTTTGTGTGATCTGTGGCTTAAAAGGAAAAACAAAATTCTCAATGTCAGTGATGATTGATTGCCACTGATGTAAGAAATTCTCAATCAATACGGCTGCCTTGCATTGGTCGTTTAGTAACTTAAATTAGTTAAATAGCAAATTCTGTTTTCTAATGGTTAAATGTTTCTGGGATGGGATTGGTGTGTATTAGTGTTTTTATCTTTTAGAACTATTGAAATTAAAACTGCTGATCTATCACTTTTGGGGGTATTTCTTGGACACGGTCATGGGCATTTTTTTGTTATTTATTTTTTGTATAATAACACTTGAAAAGGTAATATAGTACAAAGAAGACAAGGAAGGTTTTGCCAAACAAAATAGTTACTATAATGTCAGTGAATAAAAGAATAAGCAAAATATTTCTTTATATGGAACTATTTTTAGTCACACTTACCTTTACAATCCAAGCTTAAATCAATCATCTGCCGAAAACCTGATCATGTGTGTAATATATGTCGTATTCACTTTGGGCCCGTTTGGATTGAGAGGGAAAGGAGGCGAAGTGGAGGGGAATAGAATAAAGTTGGCTGAAAATAGGCTAATTTTGGGCCAAATTTACTTTACTCTACTCTACTCCTCCTCTCTTCCCTTCAATCCAAATGGATTATTAATGTGGTGCCAATGGAGAAAACACAGTTGTTCTAAAATATTGCCTAAACATCAATCAGTGCAGGGATAGTCACAGCAGCATACACCTCAGCTGACCTGACAAAGTCAAAGGGGAAAGAAGCCACTGATGGTGATGCAGTGGAAGTAGCACCAACACCTGAAGGTGTTTCTGCACCATCATCGAGCGTTGCTGGTAAGAATGGCCAAATTACAGGATTGGTACAAGTTACAACAGTTAAAAGTGTGGAGATCTCCGAGGATAGAGTTGTTCGGGTAAAACTCTCCCCTTTTTGGTGTGCACGTGTTTTCTGAGATATTCGTTGGCTTTATTTCCTGAACTATAGTTGTAATAATTTCCTTTCTTCTTTTGTTGTAATAATGCAGTTTAAAACACCGTCAGACATTGATAATGACGATGGCGATGTGGCAAAATCGATTGAAAATGCCCATTTGAGTGAGGAAGTAAATGGTACCCCTGAATATGGCAATGAAGATGAGAATGTGAGCACAATCCATGAAGCTGAGGATAACTCTGATGACGATGATGATGAGTCAGAGCATCCTGGTGAAGCTTCAATAGGAAGGAAGTTATGGACTTTCTTCACAACATGATGACTGCAGTAGTGTCTTCAGTTCACTCTTAGGAACTCCTCTTTCTCTCTCTCTTCTGTGTATCAAAATTGTGGAATTCATGTAAACTTTAGGGATTCTAGCTTTAGTTAGATTTTAAAGCATTTTGTGGTTTTCCCTTTCCTTTTGGTCTTGTGTATTTTGGGGAATAGAAAAGATTGCAGGATAGCATAAAGGAGGGTTCTATTCTAGCTGTCAGACACTGGGGGGGTGCATGATGTGCTGCTAGTTTCAGCATGCCCAAGTTGATTTTCTTTGTATCCTGATCGATGGTGCAACTTCCACATTTTTTATCCTAAATTGCTGGTCCGATTTCCCTGTCTTCTAATCTTTTTACACCTTGCTGAAATCAGGATGATCATGTATGTGCGTTATGGCATATATGCACAACTACATGCATGATGTATAATTCTATTGGGGCAAAATATCTGTATTTGAAGAAAATTATGTCTGTACTTTATGGCATATATACATAACTACAAGCAATGATGTATAATTTTATTGGGGTAAAATCTCTCTTTATTTGAAGAAAATATATAAAAAGAGAGTATGAAGTTTTGTCATGCAGTATATTCTTTAAGATCTTTTATTTAATTTAATTTATTGAATTAGCCAATAAAGTAAATGCATATATTAAATATCTATAGTTGTATATTTTTATAGGATTAAATATCTATAGTTGTGCATTAATTACTTATATTAAATGAATTTATATGATTATTTTTTATAAATTTTAGATTAAAAAAAAAACCATTTTTATTTGGAGTAATAATAATTGATTTAGAATATGATAATTTTTCTCAAGTTTAGTTGCTTGGAAAACAATCGAAACAAAAGTCATAAAATATTAAATATTTGTGAATTCACTAAAATTAATCTTTACCATTTAGATTTCCCAGCTTTTAATAGTGACATGTAATATATATTTTTTTGATGAATGTGACATGTAATATATATGAACCAACATTGTAGTATTTTCTTTATGTAATTAAAAGGATTGCTAATAGGATGAATACATACTTGTTATGTTAATTATTTTAAGTGATGCATTAATTATTTGAATATAAGGAATTTTTTATATTATTTTTTCTAATATTTATTTGATAAATCTAATTTTAAATATGATATTCTTGCTCAAATTTATTTGTTTTTGAAATAGTTGAAACAAAGTGGGCTATTTAGGTTAGTTGGATCAATAGCCAAAGATGTTTACATATACGTGATGTGATGCACTTGGAGCAAGTTGGGTAGCCCTTTTTTTTATTTATTTGGGAAGAACTTGTATCTAGTGCACGAGTTGCACTGAACACGTTAGAAGGCAAACACGTGTCTGTATTTCAACGTGTCAAGTGCACTAATGCACTAGACACAAGCTGCGTCCTCTTTATTTCGTTTGGGTTGGAACCTTTTTGTGATAGAATTTGGTGCAACAAAACATTTTCAGAAGCTTTTACTACATTTGCGCAGTGTTTTCCCTTCATCTTAATTGTTCCAAGAGAGATGCTACGTTTATAATATTTTTACAACAAATCACAGGTGATTAGTTATTATTAGTTCAAATTTGAAACTAACACTAAGATTACTTTTTTGCCCTAACAATAACAACTAGTAACAACCTGCCACTTAGGATTTGTTGTAAAAATATTATAGACATATCATTTCTCTTGTTCCAAGATGAAGATTATTGTCACTGTGGGTGTCCCTGCGCAAATTTGGTAGAAGCATTTGAATTATAACGTGACAAAGGCCTAAAACTTTTAATGTATTATTCTCCTTTATAAGCTTATTTATTTATGGAAAAATCGAGATTTTTCTTTTTTGATAAACTGTATTGTCCAATTTGTAGCTTTGACACATTTCCTCAGACTTTAAATTTGAGTAATTAACTCTCTAAGCTATGTGATCAGTTGTGATAACTTTCAAATAACATCTAACCATAATTTTCGTATGCCATTTGCATAATCTTTGAAAAAAAAAAAAAAACTAATTACATGATAATGTGGTAAACATTAAATTTTTAAGGTTAAGTATAACGTAAATTTGAGGAGATTGATCCCATAATTTACGGAAATGATTGCTTAAATTTAAAGTTTATAAAGCCATTATTAAATTTAGGATGGAAAAATAGGATAGTCTCGTCACGTGTAAAAACCAATAATTTTGACTTTTGACCACCACACATTTTTTGTATGATAATCACTTCATAAATACAAGTTATTATGGAGTGAAAAGGGCAAGGACAAGGGATTCAAGTTTCCGAGAGAAAGGTTTACACACATATACACTTATATTATAAAACAAAAGTTTCTCTCCAAACTAATTTAGAGAAAAACCCTTCAAACTCCTCATATATCTTTATATTGAGTGTGAATTTTGAAAATCTAATTGTTAGATTACATGTTATTATTATATCCTTCAAGTTTGAAAATTTCAGGAAAATCATAGATCAATTTCTTTGATCTTTGATCTTCGATCTTCGATCTTCCTGAATCAATCTATTCAGTTACTAACTGAATAGATAGATTCAATTTCTTTGATCGTTCATCAATTTCTTTGATTCAGTTAGTATAACATCAATATATTTTACTAACTGAATCAATCTATTCTTTTCTTATTAGTTATACAAGTTTCACCGTTAAAAAAGAAAAGGAGGGTTATAATACAAGTTTCAATCCTTCTTCTTGGCCCAAATGGTTAAGAGATTTTAACCTAGTGTAATTTAAATTGGCTGTTTGCCCCAAGGGTTCAACTAACTCGATCCTATTAATACAGTGAAAAATTTGACTCTATTTCTTAAAATTTCCAACTTTCGCGGCAATTAGCAACTTAAATTGATCAAGCTACGTTGAAGGTTTTTTTTTTTTTTTAAATGATAACTACACCAGAGAATTAAAAGATTAAAGTTTGTTTGGTTGGGAGGATAACAAAATGAAGATTGTATAATTTCTCTAAAGTGATAGGATTGAAAATGTAAATATAATAAAAAAGTTGACCAATACAAAATATTTTGCTTTTCTCTTGTGTGTGTGTTTCTGTAGAGTTTTTTTTTTTTTTTTTGAAGACTTATTAGTGCTCGTTTGGATAGGGCGTTTTCTTTGCTGTGTTTTCGTTGCTGCGTTTCACTCCTTTTTTTTTTTTTTTTTTTTTTCTTTTACATTTCACGCGTTTTGCTGAACCGGGGGACAAACGGTACTGTAGCTGCACTGTAGCGGCACTGTATCGGTACTGTAGCAGTACTATTTATGGGACCCACAGCCACTTTATTCATTAAAAAATATTAAAAATGGGTCCCACGGTACTATTTACACATTTAAAAATTATTTTGCTACAGTGTTTTCAGTTTTCAGTTTCAGCAACAATAAGTTCAATCCAAACACACCCTTAGAGAGCGTTTGGATTTGGCTGATAAGTTTGCGTTTGCGTTTTTTTTTTTTTTCACGCGTTTTTAGCTTTTTGAGTGCTGCGGTTACTGTTCATGTACTGTTCAATGAACAGTAACCGCAAATTTTGACTTTTCCAATTTGTTTTAGCCAATCACAGCACATCGTGTACTGTTTACGGACCCACAAATTTCACTTTTCAGCAACTTTTTCATTAAAAATGGGTCCCACGATACTATTCACACATTTAAAAATTATTTTGCTACAGTGTTTTTCAGTTTTCAGTTTCAGTTTTCAGTTTTCAGCTGTATCCAAACGGACTCTAATCTATAACACAAATATCTATTTATAAGAATGAAATATATATGTGAATATGTGATGTTGGTTAAAGAAAAAAAAGAAATACATGATGTGGTTTCCCCTACATATAAAGAAACTATTATGCATGCAGAAACAGGGAGTAAATAATTATAGCAACGGATTGAGTTGATTTGAATAAACTTATTGTTATACTTTTATTATATTAACAGAGGATAGAAAAAATTGTAATTAAAATAAGTAAAATAATAAATTCTATGTAACGAATATTTTCTCCTCTACTTTTCCTCCCAATTTGGGACGTGGGAAGATGGTTTTTGATGGGCCTTGAGTGGAAAACTCCATCCATCCCCATTTCCATTTCCCTCATTTTCATCATACCATATAAGAGAAAACTTTCATTTTCATCCTTTTGTACCCAACCAAAAGGACCAGAAGTATGCATTTGAATTAATTTTTTTTTCTGATTTAATGAAAAAAAATAAAATAAAACACTAATATTAGAAAAGAAACAAGTTTGGGACAATAAAATAATCAAAAGAATCAGGTTAAATGTTTATGTATCAAAGCACTATTTCATTACTCTCTCTCTCTCAAAAAAAAAAAAAAAAAAAAAGTAAGGTAGAAAATGACTTGTCAGCCTATGCTAGGCCTGTGAAGGAAATTAAGTGCAGCGTGGGCTATGCATTCTTATCAACTGATACATCGTGGTCCAAAAAAAGTCCAAACTTCGAAAGCTCCAAAATCGTTTCCTGTTGCTTTTCAACTTTTTTGTGATTCTTCTCACTCCTAAACTCTCCCTGAAAGGGTTTTCTATGTTGAGGGCATCGAAAGGTTTTTTTTTTTTTTTTTGGTGTGTGTGTGCGTGTGTGTGTGGGTGGGTAGAAAGGGCATGGAAAGTTGGAACTTAATAGAACATTCAACCTAACATGTTTGGAGTAAAAATGAAACTTTGGTCAGGTCATAATCACTCTACCAATTACCAATACCTCTAGCCTTTGGTGGTATATATAGGTTTAGGTTGTTTATATTCGTTTATCCAACCAAAAAGAACTGTAGGAGTGACTCATCTATTTGAACTTATTCAGCTTGTTGGTCCCATCTAAGCTTCAAAATTGATTTAGCTTGGGACCATCTTAAGTAGGCAAACGTACTGGAAAAATCATTGGTAAGATAAGAGGCTTTGATTTTCCTGCATAGAAGACAGAACAATGGACTGCCAATAGTAAAAAAAGGAAAATAAAAATACCATTTTTAACAGTTAGACAAAGTAATTCGTGTAACAACCTAGTGATTGAAAGGTTATGTATTTTAATTTTAGAGCAAAAGTTTAAGTATAGGTCCTTAAGTATGGTGCGGTACGTTTCTCCAATTAAATTTAGTCACATACTTATATTGACCAATATAGCAAAAATATTAATTGTTATATTTAAAAAAAAAAAATCAATTTAATTTTTTGGTTCATTAGTCGATATAACCACATAATAGAATTTAATTGGATGACATAGCTAGGGTACAACATCTAAGGAATCACCTAAGTAAGGAAGTTACTAATATATACCAATTTCACGTATAATATTTATTATTTAATTTGTTATATGAACGATTTAGTACTAATTTCTTGTATTATATACTTTCTCATCAAATATCCAAAATATTTTTTTTTTTTTTAGTTTTACAATAAGACACCACATCACTGTTTTGGCAGGTGTGAACTTAGTACAATCTCAAATCCAAAAGTAAAAGAAAAAGAAAAAGAAAATTATTGCTATCATTTATGTCCCATAAATTTAAAACAGAAAAAAGAAGAAGAAAAATCAACCTCTATGGCCCATTAGTTTAATCCTATAAAAATATACAACTATAGATATTTAATATATGCATTTACTTTATTGACTAATTCAATAAATTAAATAAAATAAAAGATCTTAAAGAATATACTGCATGACAAAACTTCATACTCTCCTTTTATATATTTTCTTCAAATAAAGAGAGATTTTACCCCAATAAAATTATACATCATTGCTTGTAGTTATGTATATATGCCATAAAGTACATACATAATTTTCTTCAAATACAGATATTTTGCCCCAATAGAATTATACATCATGCATGTAGTTGTGCATATATGCCATAACGCACATACATGATCATCCTGATTTCAGCAAGGTGTAAAAAGATTAGAAGACAGGGAAATCGGACCAGCAATTTAGGATAAAAAATGTGGAAGTTGCACCATCGATCAGGATACAAAGAAAATCAACTTGGGCATGCTGAAACTAGCAGCACATCATGCACCCCCCAGTGTCTGACAGCTAGAATAGAACCCTCCTTTATGCTATCCTGCAATCTTTTCTATTCCCCAAAATACACAAGACCAAAAGGAAAGGGAAAACCACAAAATGCTTTAAAATCTAACTAAAGCTAGAATCCCTAAAGTTTACATGAACTCCACAATTTTGATACACAGAAGAGAGAGAGAAAGAGGAGTTCCTAAGAGTGAACTGAAGACACTACTGCAGTCATCATGTTGTGAAGAAAGTCCATAACTTCCTTCCTATTGAAGCTTCACCAGGATGCTCTAACTCATCATCATCGTCATCAGAGTTATCCTCAGCTTCATGGATTGTGCTCACATTCTCATCTTCATTGCCATATTCAGGGGTACCATTTACTTCCTCACTCAAATGGGCATTTTCAATCGATTTTGCCACATCGCCATCGTCATTATCAATGTCTGATGGTGTTTTAAACTGCATTATTACAACAAAAGAAGAAAGGAAATTATTACAACTATAGTTCAGGAAATAAAGCCAACGAATATCTCAGAAAACACGTGCACACCAAAAAGGGGAGAGTTTTACCCGAACAACTCTATCCTCGGAGATCTCCACACTTTTAACTGTTGTAACTTGTACCAATCCTGTAATTTGGCCATTCTTACCAGCAACGCTCGATGATGGTGCAGAAACACCTTCAGGTGTTGGTGCTACTTCCACTGCATCACCATCAGTGGCTTCTTTCCCCTTTGACTTTGTCAGGTCAGCTGAGGTGTATGCTGCTGTGACTATCCCTGCACTGATTGATGTTTAGGCAATATTTTAGAACAACTGTGTTTTCTCCATTGGCACCACATTAATAATCCATTTGGATTGAAGGGAAGAGAGGAGGAGTAGAGTAGAGTAAAGTAAATTTGGCCCAAAATTAGCCTATTTTCAGCCAACTTTATTCTATTCCCCTCCACTTCGCCTCCTTTCCCTCTCAATCCAAACGGGCCCAAAGTGAATACGACATATATTACACACATGATCAGGTTTTCGGCAGATGATTGATTTAAGCTTGGATTGTAAAGGTAAGTGTGACTAAAAATAGTTCCATATAAAGAAATATTTTGCTTATTCTTTTATTCACTGACATTATAGTAACTATTTTGTTTGGCAAAACCTTCCTTGTCTTCTTTGTACTATATTACCTTTTCAAGTGTTATTATACAAAAAATAAATAACAAAAAAATGCCCATGACCGTGTCCAAGAAATACCCCCAAAAGTGATAGATCAGCAGTTTTAATTTCAATAGTTCTAAAAGATAAAAACACTAATACACACCAATCCCATCCCAGAAACATTTAACCATTAGAAAACAGAATTTGCTATTTAACTAATTTAAGTTACTAAACGACCAATGCAAGGCAGCCGTATTGATTGAGAATTTCTTACATCAGTGGCAATCAATCATCACTGACATTGAGAATTTTGTTTTTCCTTTTAAGCCACAGATCACACAAAACGATTCAATTACTCAAAAATTGGCAATTTCCAGATAAAATTTAATTAAAGGTAATGTAAAGGGCACAGCCTTAATACATGTGGAAAATAAAAAAGATATGGAAAGAAACACAGATCCTATCCAACCAAGACATAATGCAGCCAAAAATGGCAATATATTTTCCAGAGATGTACTCAACCCCTTCAACTTAAATACTAAACCTCCAATCACCAAACAGACATGGTCAGTTATCCCCAAAACTGTAAACCAGCATCAGTTTGCTGATGTATCAGAGGTGGCTCGCCAGACTGAGTACAAAATAAAAACATTAAAAAAAGAAGAAAAGAATATATATATATATATAAAGCAAACAAACTTCTGAAAGCGGTTTGCTGGAATATCTTTATTCCATTCTTTCAAATAAATACAGTTAAAACCTTCATCAGTTTGCTGATGTATCAGAGGTGGCTCGCCAGACTGAGTACAAAATAAAAACATTAAAAAAAAGAGAAAAGAATATATATATAAAGCAAATAAACTTCTGAAACCGGTTTGCTGGAATATCTTTATTCCATTCTTTCAAATAAATACAGTTAAAACCTTACTTTTCCCAAAGCCAAAAAGTCAAAAGAATAACTGCACACAAAATTCTGTCTAGAACTTCATGGTTATCAGCATTGCGCCACGCGATTCACCAACACAAAAAATTAAGAAACTTACGTCTTATGTCGTCTGAGATTGTATCGCTTCTCTCCTGGAGTTTGCATGACTGAAGTAGCTGTTTGACGCCTCTTCCTGCGTCCACCAGCTGTGACACTTTCTGAATGCTCTTCACTATTGCCATCATCCTGCTCACTCTCTGTTATCCTTGAGGTTTGTGCATGTTGCCTCTTCCTTGCATTGTTACCAGCAGATTTCTCAGCACGACTGGAATCACCCTTGCTTTCTTCATTGATATGGTCAATAGCTTCAGTCTGGGCATTAGCATTCAATTCTGATCTTTCAAGAAAAACCTTTGCATCTTTAACAACATCCTTGACAGAACGCGTTCTATACACTCCTGACTTGCGTTGCCTTGCAGGCTTGCGCCGACCACTCTTCAGTTCTGATTGCAGGGAATCTTCTGGAACTTCCTGTACCTTACTGTCCATGTAGCTATGATCATCAACTGATGGGGCACAAGCATTATCCACCTCTCTAATGATGCTTTCAGATTGGAGCTGCCGCTGAACATCATAGGTGTCATTAGTCATGCCAAAAGACTGTGGCTCATCCTTCAGAAAGTGTCACAGCTGGTGGACGCAGGAAGAGGCGTCAAACAGCTACTTCAGTCATGCAAACTCCAGGAGAGAAGCGATACAATCTCAGACGACATAAGACGTAAGTTTCTTAATTTTTTGTGTTGGTGAATCGCGTGGCGCAATGCTGATAACCATGAAGTTCTAGACAGAATTTTGTGTGCAGTTATTGTTTTGACTTTTTGGCTTTGGGAAAAGTAAGGTTTTAACTGTATTTATTTGAAAGAATGGAATAAAGATATTCCAGCAAACCGGTTTCAGAAGTTTATTTGCTTTATATATATATTCTTTTCTCTTTTTTTTAATGTTTTTATTTTGTACTCAGTCTGGCGAGCCACCTCTGATACATCAGCAAACTGATGAAGGTTTTAACTGTATTTATTTGAAAGAATGGAATAAAGATATTCCAGCAAACCGCTTTCAGAAGTTTGTTTGCTTTATATATATATATATATATATATATATATATATTCTTTTCTTCTTTTTTTAATGTTTTTATTTTGTACTCAGTCTGGCGAGCCACCTCTGATACATCAGCAAACTGATGCTGGTTTACAGTTTTGGGGATAACTGACCATGTCTGTTTGGTGATTGGAGGTTTAGTATTTAAGTTGAAGGGGTTGAGTACATCTCTGGAAAATATATTGCCATTTTTGGCTGCATTATGTCTTGGTTGGATAGGATCTGTGTTTCTTTCCATATCTTTTTTATTTTCCACATGTATTAAGGCTGTGCCCTTTACATTACCTTTAATTAAATTTTATCTGGAAATTGCCAATTTTTGAGTAATTGAATCGTTTTGTGTGATCTGTGGCTTAAAAGGAAAAACAAAATTCTCAATGTCAGTGATGATTGATTGCCACTGATGTAAGAAATTCTCAATCAATACGGCTGCCTTGCATTGGTCGTTTAGTAACTTAAATTAGTTAAATAGCAAATTCTGTTTTCTAATGGTTAAATGTTTCTGGGATGGGATTGGTGTGTATTAGTGTTTTTATCTTTTAGAACTATTGAAATTAAAACTGCTGATCTATCACTTTTGGGGGTATTTCTTGGACACGGTCATGGGCATTTTTTTGTTATTTATTTTTTGTATAATAACACTTGAAAAGGTAATATAGTACAAAGAAGACAAGGAAGGTTTTGCCAAACAAAATAGTTACTATAATGTCAGTGAATAAAAGAATAAGCAAAATATTTCTTTATATGGAACTATTTTTAGTCACACTTACCTTTACAATCCAAGCTTAAATCAATCATCTGCCGAAAACCTGATCATGTGTGTAATATATGTCGTATTCACTTTGGGCCCGTTTGGATTGAGAGGGAAAGGAGGCGAAGTGGAGGGGAATAGAATAAAGTTGGCTGAAAATAGGCTAATTTTGGGCCAAATTTACTTTACTCTACTCTACTCCTCCTCTCTTCCCTTCAATCCAAATGGATTATTAATGTGGTGCCAATGGAGAAAACACAGTTGTTCTAAAATATTGCCTAAACATCAATCAGTGCAGGGATAGTCACAGCAGCACACACCTCAGCTGACCTGACAAAGTCAAAGGGGAAAGAAGCCACTGATGGTGATGCAGTGGAAGTAGCACCAACACCTGAAGGTGTTTCTGCACCATCATCGAGCGTTGCTGGTAAGAATGGCCAAATTACAGGATTGGTACAAGTTACAACAGTTAAAAGTGTGGAGATCTCCGAGGATAGAGTTGTTCGGGTAAAACTCTCCCCTTTTTGGTGTGCACGTGTTTTCTGAGATATTCGTTGGCTTTATTTCCTGAACTATAGTTGTAATAATTTCCTTTCTTCTTTTGTTGTAATAATGCAGTTTAAAACACCATCAGACATTGATAATGACGATGGCGATGTGGCAAAATCGATTGAAAATGCCCATTTGAGTGAGGAAGTAAATGGTACCCCTGAATATGGCAATGAAGATGAGAATGTGAGCACAATCCATGAAGCTGAGGATAACTCTGATGACGATGATGATGAGTTAGAGCATCCTGGTGAAGCTTCAATAGGAAGGAAGTTATGGACTTTCTTCACAACATGATGACTGCAGTAGTGTCTTCAGTTCACTCTTAGGAACTCCTCTTTCTCTCTCTCTTCTGTGTATCAAAATTGTGGAGTTCATGTAAACTTTAGGGATTCTAGCTTTAGTTAGATTTTAAAGCATTTTGTGGTTTTCCCTTTCCTTTTGGTCTTGTGTATTTTGGGGAATAGAAAAGATTGCAGGATAGCATAAAGGAGGGTTCTATTCTAGCTGTCAGACACTGGGGGGTGCATGATGTGCTGCTAGTTTCAGCATGCCCAAGTTGATTTTCTTTGTATCCTGATCGATGGTGCAACTTCCACATTTTTTATCCTAAATTGCTGGTCCGATTTCCCTGTCTTCTAATCTTTTTACACCTTGCTGAAATCAGGATGATCATGTATGTGCGTTATGGCATATATGCACAACTACATGCATGATGTATAATTCTATTGGGGCAAAATATCTGTATTTGAAGAAAATTATGTATGTACTTTATGGCATATATACATAACTACAAGCAATGATGTATAATTTTATTGGGGTAAAATCTCTCTTTATTTGAAGAAAATATATAAAAGGAGAGTATGAAGTTTTGTCATGCAGTATATTCTTTAAGATCTTTTATTTTATTTAATTTATTGAATTAGTCAATAAAGTAAATGCATATATTAAATATCTATAGTTGTATATTTTTATAGGATTAAATATCTATAGTTGTGCATTAATTACTTATATTAAATGAATTTATATGATTATTTTTTATAAATTTTAGATAAAAAAAAAAACCATTTTTATTTGGAGTAATAATAATTGATTTAGAATATGACAATTTTTCTCAAGTTTAGTTGCTTGGAAAACAATTGAAACAAAAGTCATAAAATATTAAATATTTGTGAATTCACTAAAATTAATCTTTACCATTTAGATTTCCCAGCTTTTAATAGTGACATGTAATATATATTTTTTTGATGAATGTGACATGTAATATATATGAACCAACATTGTAGTATTTTCTTTATGTAATTAAAAGGATTGCTAATAGGATGAATACATACTTGTTATGTTAATTATTTTAAGTGATGTATTAATTATTTGAATATAAGGAATTTTTTATATTATTTTTTCTAATATTTATTTGATAAATCTAATTTTAAATATGATATTCTTGCTCAAATTTATTTGTTTTTGAAATAGTTGAAACAAAGTGGGCTATTTAGGTTAGTTGGATCAATAGCCAAAGATGTTTACATATACGTGATGTGATGCACTTGGAGCAAGTTGGGTAGCCCTTTTTTTTATTTATTTGGGAAGAACTTGTATCTAGTGCACCAGTTGCACTGAACACGTTAGAAGGCAAACACGTGTCTAAACACGTTAGAAGGCAAACACGTGTCTGTATTCCAACGTGTCAAGTGCACTAATGCACTAGACACAAGCTGCGTCCTCTTTATTTCGTTTGGGTTGGAACCTTTTTGTGACAGAATTTGGTGCAACAGAACATTTTCAGAAGCTTTTACTACATTTGCGCAGTGTTTTCCCTTCATCTTAATTGTTCCAAGAGAGATGCTACGTCTATAACATTTTTACAACAAATCACAGGTGATTAGTTATTATTAGTTCAAATTTGAAACTAACACTAAGATTACTTTTTTGCCCTAACAATAACAACTAGTAACAACCTGCCACTTAGAATTTGTTGTAAAAATGTTATAAAAATATTATAGACATATCATTTCTCTTGTTCCAAGATGAAGATTATTGTCTCTGTGGGTGTCCCTGCGCAAATTTGGTAGAAGCATTTGAATTATAATGTGACAAAGGCCTAAAACTTTTAATGTATTATTCTCCTTTATAAGCTTATTTATTTATGGAAAAATCGAGATTTTTCTTTTTTGATAAACTGTATTGTCCAATTTGTAGCTTTGACACATTTCCTCA
Source organism: Quercus lobata (assembly GCF_001633185.2). Taxonomy (NCBI): domain Eukaryota; kingdom Viridiplantae; phylum Streptophyta; class Magnoliopsida; order Fagales; family Fagaceae; genus Quercus; species Quercus lobata. The sequence continues at coordinate 937,959 of NC_044904.1, read as the reverse complement.
GACTTTAAATTTGAGTAATTAACTCTCTAAGCTATGTGATCAGTTGTGATAACTTTCAAATAACATCTAACCATAATTTTCGTATGCCATTTGCATAATCTTTGAAAAAAAAAAAAAAAAACTAATTACATGATAATGTGATAAACATTAAATTTTTAAGGTTAAGTATAACGTAAATTTGAGGAGATTGATCCCATAATTTACGGAAATGATTGCTTAAATTTAAAGTTTATAAAGCCATTATTAAATTTAGGATGGAAAAATAGGATAGTCTCGTCACGTGTAAAAACCAATAGTTTTGACTTTTGACCACCACACATTTTTGGTATGATAATCACTTCATAAATACAAGTTATTATGGAGTGAAAAGGGTAAGGACAAAGGATTCAAGTTTCCAAGAGAAAAGTTTACACACATATACACTTATATTATAAAACAAAAGTTTCTCTCCAAACTAATTTAGAGAAAAACCCTTCAAACTCCTCATATATCTTTATATTGAGTGTGAATTTTGAAAATCTAATTGTTAAATTACATGTTATTATTATATCCTTCAAGTTTGAAAATTTCAAGAAAATCATAGATCAATTTCTTTGATCTTTGATCTTCGATCTTCGATCTTCCTGAATCAATCTATTCAGTTACTAACTGAATAGATTGATTCAATTTCTTTGATTCATGGTGAAAGATTGATTCAATTTCTTTGATCGTTCATCAATTTCTTTGATTCAGTTAGTATAACATCAATATATTTTACTAACTGAATCAATCTATTCTTTTCTTATTAGTTATACAAGTTTCACCGTTAAAAAAGAAAAAGAGGAGGGTTATAATACAAGTTTCAATCCTTCTTCTTGGCCCAAATGGTTAAGAGATTTTAACCTAGTGTAATTTAAATTGGCTGTTTGCCCCAAGGGTTCAACTAACTCGATCCTATTAATACAGTGAAAAATTTGACTCTATTTCTTAAAATTTCCAACTTTCGCGGCCCAAAAAAAAAAAAATTTTTAAAAGCAACTTTTTTAAATTTGGGGAAAAAAATTTCCAAAAGCCCCCCTTTACGATTGAAGGTTTTTTTTTTTTTTTTTTTTTTTTTTTTTTTTTTTTTTTTTTTTTTTTTTTTTTTTTTTTTTTTTTTAATGATAACTACACCAGAGAATTAAAAGATTAAAGTTTGTTTGGTTGGGAGGATAACAAAATGAAAATTGTATAATTTCTCTAAAGTGATAGGATTGAAAATGTAAATATGTTTGTTTTTAGACCCCTTAAACAATTGATTAAACCTAGATAATTAGCCAAGTTGTTACTTAGTCCAATTAAACAAGTCTAGGTTATCACAATATAAAAGATCAAATCATGCAAAGCAACGGAAAATAAATAACACAAGATATGATTACCCAGGAAACCAAACCGGTAAAAACCTGGGGAGGATTTGACCTAACTATCCTCAAGGTAAATTTGAATCCACTATCTTGAAAGAATCGAAGTTCATACAATAAGACTTACAAGCCCCCACGCTCAACTTCTTATTGCTACCAACCAGTAGAACTTACTGACACGACCACGTGCAAGCTCCGAATCCACGGACTCCTTCTTTCTTGGATTCCCACCAGCTACAAGCACACCCGCTTGTGTATTTTTTAAACTTTAATGACAGCAACTGAATTGATCATCAAGGTGTAGATAAATCTTCTCCTTGAAAACCCTAAGTTTGTGTAAAGGAAAGCTCCTCTAGATCTCACAAGAGATTTACATAAACCGTAAATATGAGCAACACTAAAACGTGGCTAGGGTTTGCCTTTTATACTTAGGACAAATAAGAAACCCTAAAAACGTTTTAAAACAAATAGGGCTGAGTTGGACGAATCTGCAGAAAAGCATTCTGCCCGAGTTTCGATCGGTCGAGCCTAAGCTTCAATCGATCGAGCCAGGCCGAAAGGCACAATGCTTCCTGCTTTAACTCGATTCCAACTTTACATTGACACACAACTTTGAATTAGCTTTAAACACTTCTAAACATATTGTTTTGATCATGGTTTGCCAACAATACACATTAGAGTTCTAAATACATAAAATCCTAAACTTTAGAACCTAACAAAATATAATAAAAAAGTTGACCAATACAAAATATTTTGCTTTTCTCTTGTGTGTGTGTTTTTGTAGTTTTTTTTTTTTTTTTTTTTTTTTTTTGAAGACTTAATCTATAACACAAATATCTATTTATAAGAATGAAATATATATGTGAATATGTGATGTTGGTAAAAGAAAAAAAAGAAATACATGATGTGGTTTTCCCTACATATAAAGAAACTATTATGCATGCAGAAACAGGGAGTAAATAATTATAGCAACGGATTGAGTTGATTTGAATAAACTTATTGTTATACTTTTATTATATTAACAGAGGATAGAAAAAATTGTAATTAAAATAAGTAAAATAATAAATTCTATGTAACAAATATTTTCTCCTCTACTTTTCCTCCCAATTTGGGACTTGGGAAGATGGTTTTTGATGGGCCTTGAGTGGAAAACTCCATCCATCCCCATTTCCATTTCCCTCATTTTCATCATACCATATAAGAGAAAACTTTCATTTTCATCCTTTTGCACCCAACCAAAAGGACCAGAAGTATGCATTTGAATTAAATTTTTTTTTTCCGATTTAATGAAAAAAAAAAATAATAAAACACTAATATTAGAAAAGAAACAAGTTTGGGACAATAAAATAATCAAAAGAATCAGGTTAAATGTTTATGTATCAAAGCACTATTTCATTACTCTCTCTCTCTCAAAAAAAAAAAAAAAAAAAAAGTAAGGTAGAAAATGACTTGTCAGCCTATGCTAGGCCTGTGAAGGAAATTAAGTGCAGCGTGGGCTATGCATTCTTATCAACTGATACATCGTGGTCCAAAAAAAGTCCAAACTTCGAAAGCTCCAAAATCGTTTCCTGTTGCTTTTCAACTTTTTTGTGATTCTTCTCACTCCTAAACTCTCCCTGAAAGGGTTTTCTATGTTGAGGGCATCGAAAGGTTTTTTTTTTTTTTTTTGGTGTGTGTGTGCGTGTGTGTGTGGGTGGGTAGAAAGGGCATGGAAAGTTGGAACTTAATAGAACATTCAACCTAACATGTTTGGAGTAAAAATGAAACTTTGGTCAGGTCATAATCACTCTACCAATTACCAATACCTCTAGCCTTTGGTGGTATATATAGGTTTAGGTTGTTTATATTCGTTTATCCAACCAAAAAGAACTGTAGGAGTGACTCATCTATTTGAACTTATTCAGCTTGTTGGTCCCATCTAAGCTTCAAAATTGATTTAGCTTGGGACCATCTTAAGTGGGCAAACGTACTGGAAAAATCATTGGTAAGATAAGAGGCTTTGATTTTCCTGCATAGAAGACAGAACAATGGACTGCCAATAGTAAAAAAAGGAAAATAAAAATACCATTTTTAACAGTTAGACAAAGTAATTCATGTAACAACCTAATGATTGAAAGGTTATGTATTTTAATTTTAGAGCAAAAGTTTAAGTATAGGTCCTTAAGTATGGTGCGGTACGTTTCTCCAATTAAATTTAGTCACATACTTATATTGACCAATATAGCAAAAATATTAATTGTTATATTTTAAAAAAAAATCAATTTAATTTTTTGGTTCATTAGTCGATATAACCACATAATAGAATTTAATTGGATGACATAGCTAGGGTACAACATCTAAGGAATCATCTAAGTAAGGAAGTTACTAATATATACCAATTTTACGTATAATATTTATTATTTAATTTGTTATATGAACGATTTAGTACTAATTTCTTGTATTATATACTTTCTCATCAAATACCCAAATTTTTTTTTTTTTTTTTTAGTTTTACAATAAGACACCACATCACTGTTTTGGCAGGTGTGAACTTAGTACAATCTCAAATCCAAAAGTAAAAGAAAAAGAAAAAGAAAATTATTGCTATCATTTATGTCCCATAAATTTAAAACAGAAAAAAGAAGAAGAAAAATCAACCTCTATGGCCCGTTAGCACTGCCAAGCTGCCAGCCCAACTCCATGCCCATTTTGCAGGCAAGCAGAGCAGTGTAGTGCTGTGCAGTGCAGTACTGTCCCACTTTCATAACATAACCTCACTACCATCTTGTCTTTTCTTCTCTGTTTCAGAGAACGGTTAATCATTCAAAAGCCCAAAAAGAGAGAACAAGAAAACAAGAGATAAAAACCCTATTTTGTCTTGCATGCATTTACATGCACTCTCTCTCTTTTGCATGGACAATATATAATGGCCCCCCAACACCTTCCAAACCCTAAAACCAGAAAAAATAAAAAGTCCTTTTACCCTAACTGATCCCCCCACAACCTTAACCATTTCTTCAACTACTCTTTAACCATATCTCTAGGATCCAATTACATTAATAATGACACTTTTAATGAATAGTAATACTTAATGTCTGATAACTGAATCATAAAGAGGGTCCAAAGCACAGAGCAGTATTAAGAGCAACCCTACTTTCCCTACCTTTCGCTTTCATTATCAAGCCCTTCAATTACACCTCTGTCACATTTTATTGTTGTGATTACCATTATTACTTTGATCTTGGAAAACTGTGCTGGATCTTGTGTCCCTTCTACTATATACAACTTCCTTAGCTTTTCCTCTAACACAAAGAAAGAAATACCTCAGATTTCTTACTTTGCTTCTGCTTTTCCTTCTTTAACTTTCTTCCTTCAACATGTGTTTGGATCTTTCTCATTCATTTATGTCTGGGTTTTCTAAAGTATTCTAAAGGGTCCCATATATGTTGGACTGATTGAGTTCTATGTTATATTGTTCTTCTGGGTCTATTTCTTATCCTATATATTTCACATCATGAACTGTATGACTCCAAAAATATCCCACTTTGTTTCTATGGATAGAAAGTGAAAGGCCCTTGTTATAGAATTGCTAGAATGGTCGTTTAAATTGAAGCCAAGCTTCTTCCTTTAAGATTTCCCTTGCTTTCTTCTGCATAAGTATCCATGAAGAGCTTCATTACTATCAGTAATGCTATTTTTGCTGTCTTCACCTTCTGTTTGGTTGCATGGTGCTGTGGACATGAAGACATTGATGTAGCTCCAATGGAGAAAACAGAAAAGGAAGCTCTTTACTCTGCTGTACAGGGCTTTGTGGGTAATTGGTGGAATGGCTCTGGTCTATATCCAGATCCTTGTGGCTGGACTCCTATACAGGTACTATTCTATTTTTTTGATGAACCACGTACAGGTACTATTTTATAGCCTTATCTATTTCATGTCACTTTATATACCTTTAAATTTATAATACTCCGTATTTGATTTAAACCATAAATAAAAATCTCTTTCGGATAGAAAGAATCATTTTCCTTCTCTTGTATTTTGAATATAATATTTATAATGATCACTTCAGCTATTCATTCAAAAGTTTATCTATATTTTTCTGTACACTGTTACTTTAGGATACCGATCAAAATGGTATTCTTGTTGTGTCATAAAAATAAATGATTTTCTTTGACATTAAAGTGTAACTAGTATGGGATAACATTCACCATTCTTTATTGAAAACACTACAGAGTGATCATTGATTCCTTTTGGTACCCCAAAAAAAAAAAAAACCCATTATAGACACCTAAAAAGCTCATCATGGTGGCCATCATTATTATTGTTGTCATCGTTATCATCATTATAACTAGACTCTTTTTTCAATTACATACTTGCACTTTGGGATGATTAGTAAGCTTTCGCAAATAAGACATGGAATTTTGAAAACTCTAAAAATGATTTCACAGATACACTTAAATCATTTGCCATCTGATTACTTATCGTTAGTTGGGGGACATGTCTTTAGCCTACAAACTCATTGAGAAGTGAGAACTTATCATCATTCAGAACGAAAGCTAAAAATGGAACATGGAATCGGAAGGTTTAAAGCCTTTTAGTTTTAGACTTACATCCTAAAGCTAAATTTTAGTGAATTTTTTCTCACAAAATGACAAACTTTGAGGCTCGGGAAACCATTTTTCACAACAATCTTATGCATTCTTCTTTACCAAATAAATAAATATATAATCATATGCATTCTTTACTGCCCCGTACAGAAAACAATTACCATGCACATGGTGAATGGTGATAATAGTTCATTAGCCATCATGACTAAATCATTGTAGCCATTACCATTCAACCGTAAGGTCAATTTTCATGTGGTATATTTTGGATATGTACGTGTAATTGCAGTCTCAGGCTTCACAATTTTGTTTGATACATTTTCTTATATTCTTCTACAGGGGGTTTCTTGTGATTTGTTTGATGGGCTTTGGTATGTTACTACCTTGAATATTGGGCCCATTCATGACAACTCTCTTGGTTGTGCCAAAAATTTGGAATTCAGAGCACAAGTGTTTGAGCTTAAGCACCTCAAAAGTCTTTCATTCTTCAAATGCTTTGTTTCACCCAAGAGGCATCCCATTGCCATTTCATCCAATAGCTGGGACAAACTTGGTGGCAGCTTAGAATCATTAGAGTTCAGATCAAACCCTGGTCTCATTGGAAAAATTCCTATCAGCTTTAGTGCCCTTGTGAAGCTCAAATCATTAGTGCTACTAGAAAATGGATTAACTGGCAATATACCGACAAATATTGGCAACTTGATCAACTTGAAGCGTCTAGTTCTTGCTGGGAACCGATTTGTTGGTTGGATTCCTGATAGTTTTGGTGGGTTGAATGAGCTACTAATATATGATTTAAGTAGGAATACACTATCTGGGCCTTTGCCATTGACTCTTGGAGGGTTGACCTCACTTTTGAAGCTTGACTTGAGCAACAATCAATTGGAAGGGATGCTTCCAAGTGAGATTAGTAACTTGAAGAATCTGACCCTTTTGGACCTTAGAAACAACAAAATTTCAGGTGGGTTGACCAAGTCATTTCAAGGAATGTGTTCCTTAGAAGAGTTGGTCTTGTCTCACAACCCAATAGGTGGAGACCTAATGAGCCTAGAGTGGCATAACTTACATAACTTGGTCATTTTGGACCTCTCCAATATTGGGTTGACAGGGGAGATTCCTGAGTCCATATCAAAATTAAAGAGATTGAGATTTTTGGGTCTCAGTGACAATAACCTCACAGGAAAGCTGTCTCCAAAGCTAGCTACTCTACCTTGTGTTAGTGCACTCTACCTAAATGCGAACAATCTGACTGGAGAACTTAATTTTCCTGATGATTTTTATAGGAAAGTGGGAAGGCGGTTTGGGGCTTGGAACAACCCAAACCTTTGTTACCCGGTTGGGTTAGTGTCAGCTAGCCATGTTCCATATGGGGTAAAACCATGCCAGCAACAGGTCACATTGCTTGAACACGACTTAAGAACCAAGTTGGCTAATGGGAACATGAATCAAAATTCCCAATTTGTGGCCTCTTTGGGGTTTACAAGCTATGGTTTTGGTGCTGGGATTTGGTGGGTTTCTCTAGTAGAGATGTTGACAGGTCTATTCTTAAATTGTTTCCTATAGTTGTGTCTTAATTGACAGAATTCTCAACTCTAGAAGATTACCTTTTAGAAGTATGTAACAGCAATTTCATCTTTCTTACTCTTGTCCTCTCTTCTAACATTTTTCTGCAGTACCATTGCTTATGGCTATTCATAATTATGAAAATGTGAATTGCATTGTGAATTTATATATATATATATATATATATATATATTGGTAAAAGGGAACTTGCATTAATGACAAAGAACTAGGGGGGGGGGGAAGGATCAGATATGGATCTGATATGATACACTCCAGCTCTGTCAGAGCTCAACATGACCAATAAATCCACAGGCGGATCATGGTGCAAAACAAAACAACTATCCTGATGAGTTCCTAAACGAGCCAAGAAGTCAGCACATGAATTTGCTTCACGAAAACAGTGGCTGATCCGGACTTGGCCTATCTGTGACACCAAATACCTGCAGTCATCAAGGAGAGGCATTGCACAAAAATTAGCACTAGATAAAGGAGCTGCACAACTGCTTTAGCATCAAGCTGGACATCCACGGCAGCCAAATGTAAGTCAATACAGAGACTTAAACCGTCCCTAAGCCCCCAAAGTTCTGCCATAAAGCTGTCGGCACAGCCAATACTCCTAGAGAAACCACCCAGCCACTCTCCATGCTCATTTCTTATAAGGCCACCAACCCAGCTCGGCCTGGGTTCCCTACAGCTGCACCATCAGTATTTAGGCATGCCCACCCAACTTGAGGTCTTTCCCACCTCACTTGCACCACCCTCTTGCTGCCTGACTTCTTGTTGTTCAAACCACAGTGCTGAAACTCCAAGGAACGGAAAAGCGCATCCTTATGGACATTTGGTTGAGCATGCAGGTTCCTGAAAATTGTTGCATTTCGATGCTTCCACAGCAGCCAAATGGCAAACGGGAAGATGATTCTCCAAGGGGGTTGCTCTCCTAACCTGCAAGTATTGTTCTTACAGTTGTATTCCAGTCGTTGACCCAAGTTTCCCTCATAAAAATTGCTATTCTGCTTTACTCCCAACCTTTCCAAAATCTGTTTCGAGGTCCCACAATCTCGAAGTCTATGGAGAATTGTTTCTGGCTCTCTATGACACAAGGGGCAGATATCATCATTACTAATGCACCGTTTGACTAGGCACACTCCCACTCCAATAGCATTATGTAAACATTGCCACATGAAGGTTTTAACCCGTGGGATAGTGTCCAATTTCCAAACCCACATCCCATTAAAGGGCCCAACATCCGTTTCACTCCCCATTGCTAATGCATAGGCATGATTAAGAAGAAGAAGAAGGGAGGGTACAATGCTTAAAGTAGATAATTTAAATTTTCTTTATCATTTTATGTTTTACCAATAAAAACTTGTCACTTATATACCTACTTAATTATATTCTATCATTATGTCTTTTCCTAATCTTACTTTATATAATGTAAAATTCATATTAAGATGCATCACACCAAAAAATGACAAAGACATATAATATATTTATCTTTATTTTCATTATCCACATTAACTTAGCCAAAATAGAATAAACTGCCTAAATTTAGGGGGAAAAAAAAATATATGTAAGGATTGAATTTGGATTGGACCCAGTATAAGATTGGGTTTTAGCCCAATAAGCCCAAACAATGAATTTATAGAGTGTGGGTGAAAGAACTAGTTCTACTCCAGAAAAAAGACAATAAAAGTTGCTGAATTAAGATCATTAAACACAAGTAAGATAAGAAAATCTGTCATTGGCACGGCTTGAGAAGCTTGTGTTATAATGTCTTGTTGATGAATAAAGTTACAACAGTTCACAGTATTATTACACAGATTTCTTGATTTTTTCCAATCCTGCTCCTTTAGGCCACCTTCCCATGATATATACTACAATCTTGGTATCATCCCTATCATACACGTGTAGGTTAGACTCTAGGAACTCCTTCTTGTCCCTCCAACACCTCCCAGAACCATCAACTAGTAGCTGTAAGGCTGCTTGACCACTGTTCAGGTATCACCTCCATATTAATGCGGTCAAAGAGTTAGTTGGGAGGCATTTAATGTGGAGGTAGTAGCTTTTGAAGATATTTGTTGCCTCCCTTTACTCATCCCTTATCCAATGTCCGACTCTTAGTTGTAATGCAACCTTGAAGGATGTCCGGGATTATAAAACATTCATACTGACCTTGGATCTCTGTTTCCGAGATGACTTTTCTCCTCGGACGTATTTTGGACTATCACATACAATCTTTATTTCTTCTTCTTATACCATTCCCATTATAACCTTATTTAACTATCCTCGGATTGGTTGATATCCTCGGATTGGGCCATAGGCCCAATTCATATAGTTTTAATAGTACCTTCTAGATAATTGGCCCCCACAGAATAAATTATTTAAAAACTAGTATGCAGAAGGACAAAAATTGAACTAATCTCTTAAATTTTGTAATCATAAACTAAATAGCTCAGTATAG